>NC_041032.1:1701536-1838331 GCF_900634625.1 Parambassis ranga | reverse complement strand
TTTCCAACGACATGAATGAATTAATCATGATTTACAGTTTATCATCGTGTTTTATGTGAGAGTAAATGATGTGAATGCAGTGTAACTGCAGGAATGTGTGCACGGATAGAATCACTGCACAACAAGATGTCATAAGCAGCGATAGCCAGTAGAGGGAGGTAGAGGCACACTAATGAAAGGCCGCACAATGAGCAGCTGAGTAACCAAGTTCAAAATCTCAATTATTCTCAGCTGCTCCTAATTATGAGAGCATTGATCCGTGCATCAGTTTAGAAATGTGTTTTATTAAGAACATACCTTGACTCAACATTTACACCTAACATCAGTGTGGTTTAAGACGTCAGAAGGGAGAAAAAAAAAAGTGATACATGCTATTATATCATCAATTGCTTTCAACATTCAAAGCAGATATTTCCTCAACTCACTAATGTTTCTAATCCCCCCTCCCTGCACACACAAGACCCTGAAACAGTAATTGATAAGCAACAAATAAATCAAATGTTATTTTCCTCTGAATTATTTAGATTTGTTTACTGTCAGAAAGTAAAAACCTCAACCCCACTCCCATGTATAGTGCAGACACATTAAAACACATTCACAACCTTTGCAGTTAAAAGGACTGGTGGAGTGAAGTCTGTGTTTTTATGGTATGTGCATTTATTTATCAGTAAACCATCAGCTGGGTCATTGTAATGTAAACCAAGTTCTTGTGGTCATATATGGTTTCATTTTTTAGGACTATATATTTTGTGCAATTATCTTTACATTTGTAGTTGTGTTAGTGCACGTGTGTGTTTCTGCCTGACAGAGTGAGTACTCTTTCTAAGTGACCCACTTGTGCTCCATTACCAGAGCCTCATTAGGCTGTTGTTTTGGATGCTCGCCCTTCTTCCTTATGGTTTGGCCTTGGATCTCATCCGCTCCCCTGAGTCCTATTACAGGACTGAGCAGTAAGCATTTCCCAAAAAATTAATACCATATCCTGAGTGTACCTAAACTTTCTGGAAGTGTAATTAGACTGGTAATGGTGGCAGTTATTTTTTTATCTGTTGTGGTTGCAAAACAGAATCCAGTTTACGTCTCTGAGTGGTGTAAAGCTACAAGCACGGTAACTCTTGTGACTGTGGCGTCTGCTTTATGGACAGGATATTGATCAGATGTGCTTGTAACTGTCTCTTTTCATGTAGTGGCTGCAATTGCAAAATGCTTTGCAATAATTAAGAGAGTAATCCAGGTTGGTAAATTACAGTCAGACATATTGCAACTGTGAGTTAATACACAGTGTGTTATGGATTTCAAATGAAAATGAAGTTGATTAGTTCTAAAAATAACGACAAGTTCGGTTCTTTACTGCAATGTAACCTCTACTGAAGAATTATATTCCTGCCAATATCATATCACATTAAGACTAGATCATAGTGTAGTTATGTATTTTATTGGTTTAGCTGCATTATACATTAAAACACATGCTCTCCCTATAGCTGGACTGCTTCAAATGTATGGTCTATGGCTTTCATCTGTCTTTATATTTCTGTCTATTAATCTAAGATTAAGACCTTACCTGTCACACAAAGAACAAAGTAAGTCTCCCTGGCTGCCATCTTTGATTCTTGGTGACATAGCGGCATAGGTCCCGATATAAGACCTGAGCACTGACCCCAGACTGTCATCTATCATTAATATGACTTTTGTTTCTGACGTGTTTGTGCCATCTGACGTCCCGGGGTTCCTTACATTTCACCTACCTGACCCCTTCATTCAAAACCTCTGACATGCTGCTGGATGTGTGTGGTGTGTTTGTGAACTCCATTCTCTTCCCTGGACAGGGTTAAGTGCGTCATGCCTAGGGGACAGGAGATATGACTATAGACAAACCATCCTTGCGTTTGGCTGTCTTAGAAATGCACTCTGTGTGCATGCATGTGTGTTTCAGAGCCATAGGACCTGAAGAAGGGTAATCATGTATAAGTTATGTCAACTAATTAAGACTGGATCCTAACCTATGGCTGACCCCAAGGAAATAACAATGCACCATCTAAAAGCCTTTGTACCAGTGGCCTCTTGGCCACACCAGAGTGTTGGATGTCCTGTGTGCGTGTGTGTTTTGGCTGGCTACTTGTGCAGGGCTACCTTAAACTGGTAACTGGAGCACGAGGAGAGAAAAACGAGAGAGCAAGAGAAAAGGACAGCAAGAGAGGGAAGGAGAAAAGAGAAGGGGCGAAAGAAAGAAAGTGCCTCTTCAGTGAAAGAAAGTAAGAGAGAGGCCATGTAATTAGGCCTAAATGAGTTTTCCACTGACCCAGTGGGTCGTGGCAGCACTGGGACAAAGATAGACTGGAGGTCAGGGAGTCACAGAGTTGGGGAGACGGGGCATGAGGTGGTCAAATGAGGAGAGGTGTGCGGCAAGGGTGCTATAGCCCTCTGTAGGTGTAGGTGTTGCAGGAGAATTTAACACTGCTTTTGCATTTCAATTTTGACTTCTTGAGTTTTTTACTGAGATTTTGATGTGATACTTTCCTTAATTCATGTAGGTAAATTCACCTTGTCCTCTGCCACAAGTTTCTCTTATTGATGACTTCTCAGGCCTGAGTGGCCATGTGTGGAGCCCTGCTGTTTACGCCATAAGTGCTCTGTAGTGGAGATGTATTACTGCCCGATTGATGACATTAATTATTTTTTATTATTAATTATTATTATTAATTATATTTTAACTAGTAAGAAAGTGTTTTAAGAATCAACTGTGTCATTTAACACTTTGTTATTATTACCAGTAGCTGTATTATTGGTAGGGATGTATTATCCGATATTACATCAGATATTAGCCCCAATATTGACTGCCACGTCAACGAGTTCCATGGAAACAAGCAAATGGTGTTGGATTGGTTTCTGGTATTGGTTGACACACAAGTATTAGTTTAGTTAATTTAATAGTTAATTAGTTAATTTCTTTGGACTTTGCACAAAGCAGACAATGCACACTGAAGGAGGCAATATATAGTTATAGTTTTTTTTTACTTTATGGTTCTTTCACAGTCCTACTGCATTCTATTAAAATACCCATGTTCTGATAAAAACACCTCCCTGACCTCCACCCGACCTCCCTATGAATATGAGACTAGAGCAAGTGACCAAATTGACCGAATTGTCCGTTGTTGTGTATGTGTTTTTTTCCTGTGTGAGGTCAGTTTGGCACAAATCAATTCAGGAAGTGGCCTCCATATGCATTTTGTGTTCTTATTGCCCACCTGTGAGTTTAACCCAAACATGATTCCACCAACCACAGGCCATTTAAGTGAACAGGCAGGAAGTGTGTTTGTGGTTAAAATGACATCACTGTCACCCGTTCGTGACCTGCAATTTGAGTTGGGTTCAAAAGGTCACTGAATAATAGCAATGAGTATTAGAAGCCTTTTACTGCAAAGAGTAGTGTTTAGCATATACGTTTGAATATGTCACAATATCCAAACATTTATTTTTTATGTAAAAGTCAACTGCTCTTATAAGTAATCAAACAATTTGTAGGTAACATAAGGAGCTCATTTGATCCCCCTTTAAAATAAAATATGATTTTTTTATCACCTGAATGTCAAAAATGTAAAACATTTGCGTTTTGTGCTTTTCATTGTCAAACAGCTACATTCATTGTATCAGATTACTGCTAATGAGATACAGAAGCACACACCAACAGAAATGCACACACAGATATAGTCACAACTTTCCTTTACCTTTCATCACACACCTCCTCCCCTCTAATATCCCTCCCTCTCCCTACATGTGCTACATGGTGGGGTGTGTGTGGGGTTATGAAAACAGTTAGGCTTAATAATTGATGTTCTGCATTTCAATCAATTTCACCACAGTGTTAGGCTAATTAAGGTTAGCGCCATCCTCCCAGGGGCTGTACATGTGTGAGGGTGTGAGTGAATGAAAAAGTGTGTGGGAGATGGTCTGTATGTGTGTGTTTTCCTGCTCCTGCGGGCTCCACGCTCCATTTTTATCTCAAAATACATGGGAATTCTCTATTTCAGGAACAAGAGATGAGACATTCTCTCTCTCTCACTCTCTCTCCTCGCTCTCTTGCTATTTCTCTTCATCTCTTTCCCACAAATCTTTCTGTCTCTTGCTCTCTTCCTCCCCTCTCTCTCCCTAGGCAGGATCCTAAATGCAATTAACACAGCCGCTTTACTGCCTGCTAATTATTAACACACACACACACACACACACATCCATCTCACACACACACACCAGAAATTATTTTATGTTGGACTAATTTAAAGTTCATTGATGATTGTTTTAATTAATTAAATAAGAAAAGTACACACTTTAAGAAATGCCTGGCTGCCAGGGGTGCACTGCAGGCATTAGCATATGAAGGTAATAATTATCCTCTGTGTGCGACTCACCTACAACACCATTTATATGAGTGTGTGTGTATCTGTGCATATTTCACCCCAGCCATACAACCTTAAGGTGTGTGTAAGTGTGAATCTGTGTGTTAATGAGTCTTTAAACCCTCTCTGCCAGTATTTAACATTAACTGGAATAACTAAAGAGTCCAATTAAGAAGCAGAGACAGCTTTATGTGCAGCAAATTTGTTTCTGTTATTAAATAGGGGCCATACTTCCCAGAGGACCCCGGCCCTCACCTACTGTAGACCAGTTTAAAAGTGCTTCTATGTCAATAATATATTTGTCAAATACACATATACATTAAGGTGCTGGGTCAAGCTACTTTTTACACTGAAATTAGTGCGTTTTTAACAGTTTAAAACTTCTGTCACAAGTGTTTAGCTGCTAAGGCTCCAATAGGTAGCAGTGTAAACCACTGTTTGTGTCTCAATCACTATTTGTATGATTTTAAGCAGTGCTTCCTCATTCAAAACTGACTGAAGTATAGGAGAAAAAAATCTGAGTACACCTTTTCATTAGACTAAGGCCAGATGTTGGGGTTTTGTTTTTGTGTGAAATGTTCTTCACCACAGTTCTTACCAGTGCTGGCTTGATAAGGCTGGATAGGGCCCAGACATAGCTTTAGGTTTAGAGGCCTGCTACTTTAACAAAAGGCAGTCAAATAAACCACAAGTGCACTTATCATTTGAAGAGAGCATTACCTCTACAATTATTGCATCAGCTAAATTTGTCACTTTGTCTGCTGAACAGAGCCGTAGATCAGTCTCTTCAATTCAATACATTCGCTTTGCCTAGATTCTGTTTTAATTATAATTCTCAAACTACTGATGTGAGGTGAACCATCTCCAAACAAAGACATATACAGTGGTAAAAGACAGAGCTGTAAGATGACTTGATACATGCTGTGAAGAACTGATCTAGTTCTTATGTATGAGAAGAGTGAATAGATCCCATATGTGACCTCAAGTAATTAGACATCAGGTGTGTATTTTTGACAAAGGATAGGAAGAAGGGCCAAACAAAGAGATGGAAAGCTGGATGGAATATAACTAACAGATGAAAGAGAGCTGAACAGTAAAAGATTTCCATAGGAACATGTGTTGTCCGTGCATGTGGTCTCAGGTGTTAAAGTGCACTCCCATTACACTTAAGAGTTGTGAGACTACGGCCAGAGACACAATGCCACCGTCTTGCACCTCTTGGCCTCTCCTCTGCTCATCTCATTTCCTGTTTTTTCATTAACTTCTTTTGTCATTGTCCCTATGCATTGATATTACATTTTGGTAGATTCAATGCTTACTACAACTAATTAAATAATTATGCATTAGTTTAGTGATGCTGTGTTTCTACAGTAGCTGCCACTATATTTGCTTTGGCCTTGCCAAACCATATATCATAGTGTTACGTTTACTTTTAATATTACTGGTTTCATTTTAATTGCAAGCTAATACTACCTTTCCTAGAGAGATCCCATCAAAAGTCTGTCTGTATGCTGTCAATGCTGAGCAGGTGAAGGTGCATCAGGCTTAGGCAGGACACAATCACAACTCCCTATATGAGGCTCTCCCAGTGAAATGAAGCACTGGTGTTTCCAGTTAGGCCTCCTGCCACAGCTCATGTGGCAAGTCACCAAGTATGAGGCCAACCTCATCATGGCTCGGTTTACCATGATGTCTAAACAGCATTGGTTACTATGGGATTGAGCCTAGTCACTGCCCATCTTTGAACTGCTGAGGGAATACAGATGTGCCAAAGCCGTTGCACCAGTCCGGGCCACAGGAAGAAAAATGGATGGCAGTGGTTGCTGTACATGATGCAATATCTGCTGACAACACCGTGACATAGTGGAGCACATCCAACAAGGTAGTGGGAGCTTGGAAAGGGGATGGACACATGTAAAACAAACAAGTTCTACGGTGCTTGGTAGCTGAGGCTGGAGCACAAGACGACAGCCACTAACGTCCTGCATCTTGAGAACTTAATGAAAAACCCACTTCCACTTGTATGCTGAAAAAGGACTAACGTCAGGCCATATTGTTGTGGTATTGTGCGTGTATGTGTGTCTGAAATATTCTTCTGTTATTCTCATTTTAGCCTGACCATTATGCGTGTGCGTATGTGTGCACGTGTGTGTGTGTGTGCTTGAATGAATACATGAACATGTGACTGTCACGGATAGGGGGTGTATTTGTGCACATGATTGTGTGAGTGAGTGAATGAATGAATGTGTGTGGCTGTGTGTGTGTGTGTGAGTGAGTGGAGGCCCCTGGCCAGGCCATCCGTTATTGATGCTCCCGCCTCAGGGTATGTCGGGGGAAATGGATGTGCGTGTGTGTGGGAGTGTGCTTGTGTGTGTGTACAGGGGGTCATGGTGTGTCGTCAAACGGCGGCTGGTGAAAGATGGCCAGCTCTGATATGATCAGTCATCTGTTGATCAAGATGTACTACTGCCGCCTCGTCGCAGTTCTCTCTTTAAATTTCACTGTTAACTTGCTCTTTCACTTCTCTTTTTTCTCTCCCCCTCTTTGTCTCTTACCTGTGTGTCTCTTTTTATTCACTTCAGTTTCACTGTTCTTCTTTCTCTCTGGACATTACTGTAGTTACAATCAGCAGCATGTTCTATCCTTCTGTCCTTATGTTGTTCTGGTTCTCCTTTTTTTCTACCACAGTTTTCTGTCTCAACTGTAACACAGTCTGGGTATTATCTTGTGTGTCTGACCTGACTTTGTGGTTTGACAGTATTGATGACCACATGTGTTGTCTGCCCGTGTGTCTTTATACTCTGCAGTTTTTTACCTCTTATGTCACTCAATATTGTTCTCCCTCTGTCGTCTACCTCTCCTCTTGTGCTTCTGTCTCTCCTGCCATCGTCTTTCTCTTCCTTTCATTAAAGTGTCAAATTACATACACACACACACACACACAGCCAGAAACATTAAGACACAATCACACTTATATTACGCAGTAACTCACACAGATGCTCAGAAGTGCATGCACACGACACGCATGAGACACATGCACATATCGTTCAAGAGAAACAGACACACACACTGTGGTAAGTAGGTAATGTGCTTTGAGTCTGTGGTTAAGTTTAAAACACCAGTGTAAAGTGCTCTGTCCTGTGGTGAATAGCTAAGGGGCTTCAGAGAGTTTGGTTTTTGAACCTTAAGGCACTGTTGTTTCTGTGGTCAAAGATAATGGGGTTTTACAGTGTGGTTCAGAGCTGTGTGCATGTGCGTGCATGTGTATACATGTATTTTGACAGGATGAGTGATTAGCACCTGCAGCAATTTAATTTAAAAAAGTTTACATTTACACTACAAGTGCATTGAATTTGCAAGGAGTAATGGTCATGCAGTGGGTTGGTATGCAGATATATTGTGATCATACCACTTACTGTATCAGTAAATGTTCCATTTTACATAGTTACTGTTTATTGTGTGTACTGAGTATCGACGCATGTCATCTTAAATCACTCATCACTGCATCAGTGTTTTTTTCTGTGGGAAATGGATAATGTCTTTACAATGTGTGGTTAGAGTCAGAACCACCACAGTTTCACTGTGCACTGACCCCAGCTGATGCATAATGTAAGAGCACTGACCACACTGATGTATTAGTGGACTAAATGGCTGTAATATGGTGCTCAATGCAGGGCAGGAGGCACTAAGAGGGCCTGAAAAGTGCTTTAAGTGAAGGTGTGGAACAGTGATTGGCTATGATAGGGGGGATGAGTGTTGGCTTTCTTATACTTGTGAGCACCAATGTTTAGATTGACAAGGAAATCCATCACAAGTGAGGACACTTCTCAAGAAGTCAGTGCTCCTCCCCCAATAGTCACACAGTGGGGTGATCTGCGTGAATCTGCTGGCCAACAACAAAGGAATAATCACATTTGAGTAGCAAATCTTTTGCATTCTTCATCAATATGATTTGACATCTTTTAAAGCACCATCCCTTACTTGTTGTGTTGGACTTGCATTAATAAGAGAATAGTGACAGTTCCATAATGATGGCTGCAGGTATTTAGAGTTACTAGGTATATAACTATAACAAGTGTGTGTGTCAGTATGTTATCCTGACATGTCTGTCTGATTCATGTCAATATAGTCTAATGTACAGCATGCCCAGTATACACTTTCTCTCTCTCTTCCTTGCCTCATCCATTTGTTATCCCCTGGTCTCCGCCGTCCTCTCATAGTTCTCCAGTGTCTAGCCCAAATTGTAAACAACTGTCATATCTTAATAGTTGTACCAAAGAGGGCACGCAGACACACACACACAGGCACACACTCCTGAACATATCTCATCAATGTTTCAGATAGAGGGCTGAATATGAGCTACCTACACCCCATGCCTAGTCCTCACTTATTTACATCCGGCAGCCCCCGCGCCACTGAAACCTCAACACCAACATCAATGATTCATCAGCCAATGTTTTAGCAAAAATGCATACCTCCTCTGTCGATACAGAGCAGGAGAAGGAAGACAAGAAGGAGGAAAAGGCTGGACCAAGTGAGAGAGAGAGAGAGAGAGAGAGAGAGAGAGAGAGAGAGAGCTGAGGATGGGGAGCAAAGGAAAGATACAGGAGGACATTGAAAGTGAGAAAAGGAAAGCCAGTAGCAGTGGTGAAGGGAGAATGAGAGATAAGATCAGAGAGAATCACAAAGTCTGCACCAGGGAGAAAGGAAGGGGAGAAGAATGCAATGAATGAATAAGGCAGAATAAGAGAGGATGGGAAAGTTCTGAATCAACAAGGAGGGGGAGAAGTGAAGCAGCATCCTCTTCCTCCTACCTCATCGTTTCTTCCCCCTACCTTTCTTTCTTTTCAATGTCCAACACTTGATCCCTCTTTTACGGATGAAACATGGTCTTTTTTATTTTATTTTTGTCAGAAATCAATGACATTCTGCAGACACACACAGACACAGGAGTCGGATATGTCTTTTACCTCTTTAGATTTCAGTAGAATATGACCCCCCTTTCCTCTTGGGGCTCTATAGTTCATGGACATTTACACATTGATTTTAAAAATGTACCTGTGTTTGTGGTATGTGTGGTTTTGTGGTGTATAGTTACATAAGAAACAAGGAAAAAGAGCCTAAAGACAAATGGATGGAAGGCATTTGCTAGTGAACGCTACAAAAATGGAGAGGCCACTTATCTTTTTTTTGTGATGATGGTTACCCACACAGGGACAGATCTGAATGCCACACCAATTCAACAGTGTGGAAATAGTTTTGAGTTTTTATGACATTATCTACTTCAGGCTCAAAAATGTGTGGATGGTTTTTCAATCAATCAATCAATCAATCAATCAATCAATCAATCAATCAATCAATCAATCAATCAATCAATCAATCAATCAATCAATCAATCAATCAATCAATCAAGAGAACAATCTCTGAATAGACTTCAACATTAAATGAATTTGCTATTTATTAAAAACAAATTCCTGTGATCTAATCATTGTTTAACAAATAACTGTCCAATTTAGCTTTAGATTACGCTTTGTTTTTCGGTCTGTTTTATGTGACCTTATTATGTTATACTTTATACATAATAATGTTAAAATACGAAATAACATAAAGCTTTAAAGCTTTACAATAGAATAGTGTAGCAATGCATAAACTGAGTTACATATGTCATGATTGTACCCTAAGATTTAATGATAAGCAGACAGAAGGACGCAGGGGACAGAGACAGACAGAGATGTGGAAAACAGGGGGTAGCTGGCCTTGACTTTGAGGAAGAGTTGTCTCAGGGTAACAAGGACAAGACACTTCTGCTGTGTTCCTCTCTCTCTTTCCCTCTCTCCTGCTCTTTCTGTCTTTTTCTGTCATTTGGCGCCCAGGTGAAATTATGATAATAAGAGAAAGGAAAAGCTATTACTGTGGCTGCTCTCTCATTATGTAAATGATATTAAACAGGCCCTCTGTGTGTGTGCGTATGTGTGTGTTTCTGGTGTGTATTCAAGCCTGAGCAGCTGAGCAGACAGGTGCATGTGTATGTTTATGAACACTGTCATGTTTGTGTCTGTGTGTGTCTGTTTACATATGTGGACAGGCTGAAAATGTGTGTGTGTGTCCTAGGGCTGTGGGTGCTAATCTCCACACAGTGATTACAAGGTGTCAAACTCCCCCACATTGATTATGACATGTTAATTACACGGCATGTTTCCACCTGCTTTGATGACACAACAGACACATTTAAAGGTGTAAATATCTTTGTTCATGTGGTTTTGGATCTCCACTGTGTGCCTGTGTGTTTATGTGTGTTAGACAACTAACAGTCAATGTCTCACATGATGCAGTAATTGGAGAGGCTAGCTGGGGTTAACTGCAGTATTGTATCTCTGTGTTTACCTGCAGGCGCATTTGACATATTAGCCATGATGCCGAGATGCATCATGGGAAACTGCTTTGAACATATTTTCCTAAAAATGAATGTAACCTCATTGAGGAATATAAAGTAGAAACTTACAGTAGCCACCCATTTGCTAAATTTTGTTCAGTTATTAAGCAAATAGGAATTATACAGGAAGATTATACAGTGAGATAATCATGTAAACATTTGAAATGATTTTTTTTCTGACAACACTGGACCAGTAATGAAATGCAGAATTGTGATGATAATCAATAGCTATTGTTTCACCCGAATTTACACCCAGCCTTTAAGCAAAGCACACAGGGAGGTTCTTTAATAAACTAATTAAAATATTCTTTATGTGATTATGAACTTTTCTGCCAAATCTCTCCTTTTCTGCCTCTTTGTGTTCGCTCCCTCTCTCCTTCTATATTTGTGTGTTTGATTGCACAAGCACTTTAATATTAGTGCAGTTATGTGTTTGTATTTGCTTGGTGGTCTGTCCTGCTCTACTCCATTGCTTGTTTATATGATTCATACCACAGGTCCTCGGGGGTTTATAAATATTGATCGCTACAAAGGATGGATAGATGCTTGATAGCCTGTCCAGGCCCTGGGAATACACACACACAGACACACCCACACACACACACACACTTCTAAATCCCTTCTTCCAAGTAGCCACAGCCCAACACACACTCCCTCTGTGTTACTTTGATTCAGAAAAAAATGAATGAAAAATGAAAGTGTGCAATACCTTTATAAACAGCCTCCTTTTAAATAGCTTTTTTACTATTACGACTTTTAACTTTGCCAAAACAGAGGAATGCAATATTTTTCAGAACATCTTTGTCTTATGTATACAAATTTAAAAAGGGCCTGTAGTTCAGAATAAATCTGAAGATGAAAGCTTCTGAACTGGGTTGTTTTATTTCATCAAGAGATGTCCGCTCAGTAGAGGAAGGTTATACCTTCTTACCAATAATAGATAAGCCCTTTTACTTGCTGTTTCTATAATCTCAATCAATCATCAGCACACTTCATCTTTTTTTTTAATCTACTGCAAACATAACGCAGACTTGTAGATGGAATTTCACATTCTCCATTAGTGTTTGGGTGTACACGTAAAGTGCCACACATGTTCAAAGCTTAAGAGAGAATGACAGGATGGCCCCTCAGAGCACACAATAGATTGAGATGATTGGATTGAGGCTTGGCTAAAAGTGCAGCAAGAACACTTGAAGAGGCAGAGTGTCTGAACCGGAATAATGGGAGGCCGAGATCAGACGCTGTTACCATGATCCCATCTGCACTGCCAGATACTTCTGAGGACACTATAAACCACCTTTCTTACACACTTTTTAAAAGGTCTCCTGTGTGAGTGAAAGAGAGGGAAAGAGGGAGAAAATAATGAGATGGAAAGATGAGAAGACAAGCTGTATTTCCTAGTACCCAACTGGGTTACAAGACACTTGTAAACACTCCACAGCTTGCACACACATTCCCCCTTACACATTTTAGATTATCCTTAGTGCCCTGTATCAAGGTGGTATATTGACGGTTTCATGTGTACAGTGCCACTACATATTTTTTGGTCTAGTTAATAAAGCTGTGTACTTGTGTTGTCTTTATTCTTTTAGTTTTTTGGTCAGTTGGTGCAGTCACTTTAAAATGATTTTCTGTTGTGCACAAGCAAAATGTCACAGCTCACAGCTCAGAACACCTTTTTGCACCTTGATTCTATCAAGGCTGAAAAGTTCTGGACCCTGGTTCCAAAATATTGTGGAAAACTTTACAGATGATGTTACAAGCATGTGCTTAACATGTTTTTTTGTCCTGATTTATGCATACATCTGTTCATGTGGTGAAAATCCTTATTTGTGCACAAATTCAAGGCAGGTAGACACCACTGTGTGTGTGTGTGTGTGCACACCACAGCTCATCTCTCATGGTGTGGGTTAGTTTCTAATTCCTAGTGACAGATAACTGGTTGGAGCAGCACTGTGTCAGCTCTGTTTACCCAGGACAGGCCTCCTGGAAATTAGACTTAACTCATAACCACAGCCGCCAATTGTCCTTCCATACACACACAGCACACATCCTGACACGTTCACGTGGGGAAAATTCACCATGCTTCATATAAATAGATAACATGCACAAACAAATATGAGAATGCACATATAAAATGTGAACACATAGAGGTATTACAGAAACACATACATAGTGACACACACACACACCCTGAAACTTTCCAAGATAAACACACACAAAGGCACACACACTGTACCGGAAAACAACTTATTCAGTACCTGTCACCTCTGCTTAATAAATAAGAATCTGGTTTTGTCTGTGTGTGTGAGGAGAGGTTTAAGGTTTATTTGAGTGTGTTCATTTGTGTGTGTGTGTGTGAGAGAGAGAAATAGAGATGGGGTGAGCGTAGGAGCGTATCTGTCGAGATTAACCATAGTCGGTGTGGTCAGGCTCCTTAATGAAAACCAATAGAGATTCACTCTGCTTTAATGAACAACACACACACCTCAAACTCTCAATTTACACCTGCAATAAGGCTCTGTCACTCACTGTCCGTGTGTGTGTGTGTGTGTGTGTGTGTGTGTGTGTGTGTAACTAGCAGGAACAAGGGGACTTCTTCTCTTTCTTATTGTCTTTCTTTTGTTTTTCTCATTCTGTTTTTACCCTTTTTGTTTTTTTGTCTTGCTGTGTTTATGTTTTTAACGTCTGTCTTTGTGTGTAAAAATGTGTGAGTGTGCATGGCTCTGATTGTGTTTGTATGTGAACCTTGTAGAATCAATCTGGCAGGTGACACCCCTGATCTGGCTTCTGCTACCAGTAAGCAACCCTGGCAATCAGAAGCCACCAAATTAATTACCATGTGTGTGTTTGTCATTGAGCTGCAGAGCGTATACACACTCTCAAACACACGCACACGTACACACATGACACTGTCGGCAGCACTGTCAAGGTCTCTAAGGCTACACAGTGGAATGTGGGACGATCAATTAGTCTGTTTCAAAATTGATCCTCCCGTAGATGTTTGCAGTATAATTAAGGACAGGCTTTGGTAGATTGCTTTTAATTACTTTTAATTGACTTTAATTTGTCATGAACCTGAACTTGCCATGGACCTGAAGTCTAGTGAAGTCTAGTTGATGATATTGCTGTTGCTGAACACACTAGGCCTTGACACTCAGCTCTCTCTGTTGCTACTATAACTTCTATGATGAACCCAGTGGTGTCTAGAGATTTTATACTTATTAATAGACAATGTCATAAAAAATGCAGACTTATTTACTTTACCTATTTACTGAATAATGAATGGTAAACTCTGGTTATAATGTAAAAGCTGTTATCAAAATGAAATTATTTTTGTTTTGTTTTGTACTGCTTACTCAGATTGTGTGTGTTAGACAGTCCATGGGTGACTTTAGTTTCACAGAAGAGAAGCTTTAGAGACAAAAGCCTCTTTGAATTGGTTGTGGGGACCTCTCCAGATGTTACTTAGTAGGTGATCAGATTTATGCAGCAGTGCAATCATGTGTGCCTGCAGGGAGGTCTGTGCAGTTTAACTTAAGGGGTAATCTGTTCATTGCAATATATAAGTATGTGACAGGACAGGGATGTAAAACCTGAAGCACTATTTTCTATTGCAGTTAATGCCATCTTTATTTAAAAAATACAAAAGTGTTTTCAGATAGCAGGTTTGAGTGTCGGTAAGCCGAGGTAAAATAACGGTAACAGGTCACGGTGTGTTATCTGAACAGGTATTTGACCTGTCTGACCTGACTGTGTTACGACCAGACTGGCAACATGATCTCAGCCTGACCAGGGCTGAGCACTAGGACTAACTAATTTAGCAGCCAGACTCATGTGGGTAGAGACGCCGCTTCCTCTGTGTGTGTCTGTGTGTAGAGAGAGACTCTATCACCACGTTTACCTCAGTATCACTTTCATACACAGAGTCCTGCTTCTACTATAACTGTCCTGCTACAGCTAGAGTTCTTATATGTTTACCTTTAATTCTGCTCAGAACATTGCTCTGGGATATTGGATCATATAGAACTCACTGTAAATGACATCGAGGTTGGTTGTTTGTTGTTGGTGCTAAAGAAACAACAAAATAAAGTGGACATTTTTTAAACACACTTGCTGCATTTCTTAGAATATGGCAAACTGCAGGATGGCAGGACCAGTGTTTCACATGTAGGCAGAAATTGACACACAAATTACACTATACTGCTACTGCACACTTCAGCACTGCAAAACCCTCACTTTCTGCTTCTATAAATAACACAAGACTTGACATTTTGCGTGCAGTCACAATGCATTTTAAACCATCCATATCTTATCTTATTAAGACACTTGTGTGTTATTTCACACTGTTGCTTGCCGAAATGGAACATTAGTAATGTATCAGTCAACACTGCCCAATCATGGAATGATGTAGCGACAAAAAGTCTAGATAAAGAGGAATGCTGTGTTTTGTGGCGGCACAACGCTGCAGACTTACACTCACAAATCTGAGGTTCACATCCCTCTGACACTGTTTCTTTAAAGATCACGAACTGTTTTTGCTCACAATTGAGTTTCATTTTTATTTGTGGTTGGGGTTTGCCATTAAAAATACTGGTTAAAGTAAGATATTAAAAACCAGGGTTAGGGACTAAGTAAAGATCATGGTTTATACCATTTATACCACCATAAATACCATCTCCTGCCACCAGGAAGGTCTGTGGAAACTGCAGTGGCATGAAAAGACATGTAAAATGCTAAATATGCACAGTAATAACACGCAAAATGACTTTGTCATGTTATTTATCCACCTTTTGGTGATACCAGGCTGATTACACACTCACAGGCACACGCACATGCAGACTGACTTTCACTTCTCAGGTATATGACCAGACAGGTGAAATGCACACCGGCCAACACATCACCTGAGCCACCTCTGGTACACACTATTACCTTCCACTCTGTTACCTTACCTTCACACTGTGTAACCTTTCTTAATAATTACCTCAGCTTACACAGACACATTGAGAGCTCAGGTGACAATGGCCCACAGTGATGCGCATAAAACGTCACAGGCTTAGCAGCCATCAAATGTTTCACAGACACTAGAAGGCAAGGCAAGTGGAAAAAAGGACCATAAACAAGTTCTATAGATTATATTTGCTGTACTGTTTATTTTCAAAGATAATGATTCGTGTGTAACAAGCCTTCACTATGAACTGAAAGCTTTGTCACCTGCCGAAAAACATCTGACACAAATTCAAAATGTCAAGGTGTCCCCTTTTAACATCTCTGGCACATTTATGGTGACATGCCCACTTGGAAATGCAACTAATGCCATCAAAGTCTAATTATGAGCCAGTTCTGACTGTGCTCCAGGCGCCATCCATCATACTCTGTACTGATACTGTCTCTGCTCATATAAATGCTCATAATCACGCTCTGTCTCAGGTGCTATTTGTCATCCTCCGGCCAGCTGGGTATGTACTAATCACTACTATTACAACCATGTCGGTACGTCTAAGTAGCTCCTAATGGCTTCATTCTGAAAGTTGTATTAGTAAGGCTCGCTTGTTTTACTTTATCTCATCATTTTTAAAGAATATTCCTAGGTTTTCTAAGGAACAACTGATTTTTAATATTGGATATTAATTTGTTAAAAATATTTGAAATAATAGACCTCTTTCTATTTTTATAAGGATAGTTCAACATTTTATCTATGTGATGCAAATGATGCAAAAGTCATTAGTCCATTTTCTCCTTTTTTCTTAGAACAATACCTTTTGGTATAAATTTGTCTGTGTCCTCAACCCTCTGATTCCCACTCTGCACCCTTGTCTTCCTCCTCCTCTATTCAACCTCATGGTTTTCAGCCTTAGGCTGGTACCTCGGTCTGATGGCTCCCAGCAGGAGGGTCGACTCAGGACATTGGAATACTGGGAATGCCAAATTATATGACGGTATAGTTACAGGATAATAATGTTAAAATGGACATATTCCTATAGCAAAAACCACGAAGAACTCATCCTGTCGTACTTCTATTATGATTAAACCCTCATAACATTCATTTTATTATTAATACTTTTTGTGCCTATGGTACTGTCGAGTGCTTATATGGATTTCCTGAAAGGCCCTTCAAGAAATATAGGCAATCTCTAAGAAAAAATAGAAAAAATAATAAACTCTCTCTCATCTTTATCCTGCTATCATTGATGTAACCAAGAAGACAGAAGTCAGTATTACACATTTAGAAACTGTGCGCATGTACTATAAGTAAAATAACTGATTTTTTTTATATATTTATACTTGATAATCATTTATTATTATCAAATCATTATCAATTTGGAATTGAAATGGTCAGAGCTAGTATCTCTTGATTGCAGCTATTTCCAGCAACCCAGTTACCCACAAAAATCAGCCACGTGTATTATTATTATTTTTTTTTTAAATGTAGGGTAGATGATTTTGAAAACTCAGTGAGAGTCAGCCAGATGTCGAAATTAAACACACGCCCCTTTCTCTCGGAGCTCACCCGGAAGCTACGCCTCCAATCACATGGACACACATTACCTGAAGACGAGCTTCTGTGACTTCGGCCATCATGCACGTACCTCTCTGGTGCGCGCAGGGCAGGAAGAGAGTGACAACCAGCCCATTCTCCATGCAGGGTCCACCATCAGAGTGAAATCTCCTACCCTTGTTACGTTCCCCAGTTAGTCCAGGGGATGAGGGGAAGCAACAATAATGTTACCCAGGCCTGAGGAAGAGACAGCAGTCGGAAACAGTGACTATGCATTAAATTTATTAACTTAAACGAATAACAAAATGGTAAATCAAACACAAAAGCAAAACTAAAAAGATCAGCGCTGATTATCATGCTCTAGTCCCTCTGGATGGAGCAAAGACGCATGGTGTGCGTCCACAAGTTGGCCCACACTGGCCCCGGCCATGTGCACACCTCCAGCTGATATACTTCTGCTGATGAGGACCAAGTGGACTCAGGTGTGGATCATCCACTTGGTCCACTGGAAGCATTGGAAACCTGCACAGAAAGCAGAGACACAGACATACACACAAGTACCGGCACGTAACACCCTACCTTTAATACATACTATATATGTTTTTAAAGGTGTTTTTCCACTGTGGGAACTGATTTAAACCTATTATAGACCTATTGTAGACTATTTTAGAGAATCCCCCTCTGTTTGCACATGTTTGCACTGCTGGAACTTCCCCTGTAGAGCTTCTCTCAGGTCTAATACAGGGTCGGTCCCTCTGATGACCCTGAAAAGCACGACTCTTGATCAAAAGAAGGAATGAATACTTCACTTTAAACCTGCCCTGTGTTTCTTCAGTTGAAAAAATATATTATGCTTCTGGAATCCTGGCTTCTGTTTTTGTATGCAGACATGTCAGTCAGTTGTGTCATTGGTTGGTGCTCTTGGCACCCAGGCCCTTTCACTCTGTACTTGTAAATCCCTCAGTTTTTACTGCAGTTAAAGACTCATTGAACACGCATGCACAAGGAACACTTTGTGTGTTTATCTCATCTCTCGAGTTCTTTGACTTGACTGCACTGCATTGTAAAGCAATAAAGCGGGGCGTAGTTTTCACAGAGAGCTAGTAATTATGGGAGCGCTGTGATGAGAAGGTTTTCTCTAGATAGACTAGATTGGTCATTCATTATCAGTCCTACACACACAAACACACAGCAGCTGCAGAGAGACAATGGAGTGCAGGTTGATTCAATCTGGGCTTGTACTTACAGACAACAATGAGATAATCAAGTAGAGCATTACGCTGCACAGCACAGGACTGTGTGTGTGCAGCCTCACAGTGATATATCCACATATCTGTTACTTTATTCACGATAAAACCTTTCTGTTGAGATTTCGCTCTTGCAGGAAAGCAAGAAAGCGGTAAGGTTGAAGAGTACAAAAGTGTAAAGAAACCAAAGAAGGAGATGCAGTTGGAAAATAGGAAAAGGATCCAGAAACACACCTGTAATGTAGGCCTGTCCTGTAATGTAAGTAGTAGAGACGCTGTCTCTGTTTCTTTTGCCAGTACTTGGTTTCTTTCAGCTTCTCAGTTGATATGTGCTTGATTTCCAACAATCCCCTCCGGCACCCACTGGGGAGCCTTTTTAGATTTTACGCTTGGATATATCTGTTTAACTCCCCGTTTACCCCTCTGACAGCACACACAGATGTGTAGAGCTGCCAGTGAGGGAGTTAGAGTGAGGATGCTACCCAACAGTCCTCTGGGAACTGAATACAATACAGTACAGTAATAGAAAGACGGGTGAGGTTACAATAGTTTTTAGTAGTTGGTGTAAGACACTGTTGATGTGTGTGTGTGTGTAAACTGTTTAATGAATGGAGCATAAATCTTTTCTGGTAGAGACAACTGAGGAAAAAAAAACAAAACTGAAGGAGAACCTGAGTAAATCTAAAAACAAAAAATATTTGTTCAACACTATTCAAACAATAGTATCTAATTTGTATTTGTTTATTCTTCTAAATGGTTAAATACTATAGACTCATTTATTCATGAGTGTCCTGAGGTTTATATATATATATATATATATATATATATATATATATGTCGGGGTGTTATTATGCTAATGAGTCTGGTAACACAATGCCCCTGTAGGGGGTGGAAGGAGGGGGTGCACCTACATGACTGATTGTGATTGTCATTAGGCAGTGGAGACAAAAATGCTTTATAGTTTTGATAAAAGAAATACACAAGGTATATGTTCAACAAAATGAATGATTTAAAAAAAATCATAGTATATATATATATTTTTTACTTTTATCAGGCATGGGCTTTTGTAAGTAAAGTGAAATATGTAACTAAATATCTGTCACAACTAATGGATCTTTAATGCCTTTCACTCTACTGAAACAGGCTTGTCCATCAAAACATTTGTATCGATCCACCTCTCACTGCATTTTCTCCTCCCCTCCCTCTTGTTGAACCCTTGACCACGATCTCTAAAGGTCAGAGGTCAAGGTTGATGGTCAGATCAGTGACACCAGAGTGTCACAAGACCGCCTCGCTGTTTTTCTCCGTTTAAGCAGGTGGAAAGAATGTGATTGTGGCGTTAGATTGATTGTGGTGCATGCCTGAGACCTGCAGTATTTATGTGTCTGTGTGTGTGTGTGCAGTGTCACAGCAATTGCATTTCAATAGGTCTAATGTGAAAGCTGTCAATACTGCAGATCCAAACCACAATGCTTCATGGTTATTGCCCTTTGACTGGTAAAGACTGTGCGTACAGATATGGTGCATGTGAATTTCTGTATGGATATGTGTGTGTGCAGATATAGCTGTGAGTATGTGTGTGTTAACTGACAGATGTCTGATGTCTGCCAGAGGGAAGTAAAGGAACCAAGTATTGATTGCTTCAGTCATGAACTACCTCCTTTTACGTCTCATTCTTGTTCAATTATTGCTTTTCAATATGTAAGAGTTTTTCTTTTTTACATCAGTGATTTAAATGAGAAGTTTGGCTATTACTGACAATGTCAGGAGACAATGGTCCACTAGTGAGAGGTATTAACGTTTCCAACTGCTCTCCAAAGGCGGCTTGGATTGAGGCTAAACGTTTGTATATGTAAATGGAGATGAATTGTAATTTAGTCCCAATCATGTTGAGTCAGCATCAACGATTTGTTTTTGCCCACAGTTTGTGTTAGATGTGATTTGCGCTGGCTATTTATTTAAAATTTGTGTCATTACTTTGTCCCAGTTGTGTTTTTACCTTGATAAATTGTCCTTGCTGTTGCATAGTAATGGAAGGTTTCATATGCTCTGTTTGATTTAAAAAATCACCTCCTTATATTACCAGGATATTACACAATTATTACTGGGCAATAGCGCCCTAGTGGTTGTATGTTATTGTGCTTGTATGTGACTTTGTGTTGGCATGCATGTTTAGATGTCTACAATCATTTCTGTGTGTGTGGTAAAATTAGGTGAGCTCACACTGGAGTATCCCTGTGGTGCGTCCTCTTAGTGTACTGGAGATCAAACAGTGCACTACACAAACACAAACACACACACAAACCCAAATCCCTTTGGTGATTATCAGATCCCCTCAGATCCTCTCAAAGCCTGAGACTGAAGGGGAATTTACTTTGCTTTTTATTTACTGGCTATGGAAGTCCCAGCAACAGTGATATGTGGAGATATAACACACATATACACTTTTTAAATGTATTAAATCAACTGTAGAAAAAAACCTTATTGGCCATAGCTGTGAGTGTGAGTGGTGTGTCATTGACAGCTTGGAAAGGCCCTGGGATAGCCCCCCTGTGACCCTGTATGGGACAAAGCAGGTTGAGAAAATGGATGCATGGGCTTTTAACTGGATCAGTACAATAGGCTGAATATCTTGACAAAGCACCAGGCTATTGTCAAGCTATTCACACAATACGCTGTTTATCATATGCAGATGTGTATGCTGCATGCAAACATTCCTCTCAAACAGTTGCATCTAAATGATATTACTTGTGTGTACATGTGAAAATGGCTTCATATGCTAGCCTATTCACATACATGTGCGTGTATAGTGATCACATTCGTCTGTTGAAAGATGCTAAATGTAAACCAGGTCTGATTCCCAGCAGAGGGAAGCAGCATAGAGATACAATATTATGGGATTTGCACAGGTACACTTCATTCTCTTGTCCTCTCTCTTCCTCTGCCTCTCTCTCTCTCTCTCTTTCTATGTGTGTGTGTGGAGAGATATTAAGGAGATCAGAGGCAGGCTGGGAGCCTCCAAGGCTATTAGCTTATCTGTATTATATTCAGACGAGGGTATGTACACATCTGCTGATGACACCAGAGGATTGAGCATTGTGTATGTGTTTGATCTCAGACACACCTTCATTTTTTAGCCTGCCGTGTCTCTGTGGGTGTATATGTATGCATGTGTTCAAACTTGTCTGCATAAGGCTCCAATATAACCATAATTTGACAGCTATGGTCTTGCAGGCAAATTGCTCAGCTGTGGTAAAACAACACATAAATATATATACCCATAATATAGACACCTTTTTCTTCTCTTTTAGGAACAAGGCTTGATCTATCAAGGGAGTTATTGCTATCAAAATGTAAAACATTTCAATTTGTGAATCGTGAAATGAACTGCAAATATGTGAGGAGGAAATATTGCTCAAATCAGTCCATCTGTGCCCAAGTTTGATACTGCTCCTTTTGCATACATGCCTCTTTAGTATTTTATCATATCAGTACATCCTTGTGCCTGTGAGAATTAGCAGCAAAATTGTCTTCTGACATTTTATTACATTTTCTTCCTTTTATCAAGAAATTGCCTCTGATCAAGTGGCTGGCAGGTTAGATCAAGGGCTTTCTTTGAAGTGCATATTCCTCAAATGTAGTGCCTTTATATGAACCACATTAACATGACTTGCATTGATTCTAACAGATTTTTTTTTTGGCTGCTTCATTTTCTCACTTTCCGTTCTTTCAGTCGACCCAGTGAATCTAGGTCAATTGATGAATACAAATGTCACCTAATGTCCCATCAACTAGACAAAAAAGCCGTAGAGAGAGGGAGGCTGATGGAATAAAAGGAAATGAATCCAGCTTCTCCGTTTTGTGCCAACGTTAGCAGCTTTTACCCCACTTTGATTGATACAGCGTCAGAAGTTACTCGATTAAACAGCGTTTCACACTGCATAGATTCCTACTTAAAAGTCTCAAGACCTCTAAATTATTTATTGATGTCTATTCCAATCTACATCTGGCTAAGAAGGACTATGCTCTGTGTGTGTGTGTGTGGGTGGAGGAGAACGGTTCTGGGAGTCAGGTGGGGTGGGGAGTGGTGGCTGGTAGCTTCCGCAGCGCCTAGAGGAACATGTTTTCCATGTGCACTTGTTCACCTGCCCATCTTCTCTAATGGGGCTCAGCAGGGAGGGATGAATAGGCCTGAAAGTGGCAACGCTGCAGTGAAATTGCATCGCGGCGGCTCAGTGTGCACGGACCTCGGTTCTCACAAGTAAAATCCCACTGCTGTCTTTTCTTTTTCGACTCCTGCTTTCAGCTATAGGAGAAGAAAAACAAGGAAAGCGTGTGCAGGCACATATACAGTAATTCACCAATGAACAAACTATCAAGCAAGCAAGAGGGAAAACACATACACTCACACCGGCGATCTAGCAAAGTACTGAGCCAAGTAAGTGAGGAGATATTGGATAATATCCCTGGCAAGCAGCTCAAGAATCTTTTTAAAGTTCAGTGGCAAAACAAAGCAGTTTCTTATTCGGTTTCTCTCTTTCCCTGGAGTTCACGCTGTCAGTGGATGGGGAAATATACAAGTCTGATTTAATACAAAGCTATTTGGAAGCATTTAAGTCTCCCAACATCCCAAAGATGGATGGTTCAATATTAAAGTATTGGTAGGGAAGTGGTGGAGTGATTGAAATTTTGTGAAATGAGCTTTATTTCTTAAAGGCCAAAAACTGAGTGTACAGGGAGTGCTCACACAGCTTTTAACCTCAAGCTTCATGCTAAGTGAGGCTGCAGTGCAGTAGGCATAGATTCAGCACTTAAAGCACATATATGTTTTCTCCTAACAATGCTAATGTAATTGTTGTTGCTGCTTCTGGAATTTAAATATTCCTGATGATTTGGAACAACAAGCAACATTACTAAAATGTAAAAGGGATCAAATTTTTAGCATTTGTGACAGCATATACTGACACACAACCAAACAGCATCAATCCTTACAATAAAGTCTCAGTAATCATGATACGTGTATATGTTTCTTCTGAGGTAGGCCTACCTGACTCCATGTGGAACACCAAATGTGCGATGGTACATATCTGTTGCTGAAATCTTTCTTGTCAGACCCGAGTATACACTGCACATCTGTACCACTAATGCACTCATTCCTTCATGCACCCGTCAGTCAGCAAACTCCTATTTGAGTGTAAAGGTGCATTTGAATGAATGATGGCTAAGATTGTAGCATTGCTGCGGCCTTGAGGGCTGAAACATTGAATGGAGCTCACTGCCGTCGGTTGGATGAAGTTAGAGGAAAAGTAGCAAGTTCATTTACTCTGTACTGTGCGGAGAGTGGGAAGTGACGAGGGGAGGGGGCTTTAGCTCTGCAGGCTGGCCCATGTTTCTCTCTCTACTGTTTATTGAGGGCCTGTCTCAGGGGCCAGGTATTGATTTCTGCCTGGATGAGATGGGATAGCCCTGGAAGACTCAGTGACGGATGGATGAAGAGGAAAGAAAGGGATAAGTGGAAGAGCATAGCTCTTGTCCCAATACAGACGCTCCTAGTCGAGAAATGTTAACTCTGCCTTGACCCCCACTTATTGGATCCTTTAAGACTAAAATATTATATTTGTTTTATCCTTTACTGCCAAATGCACCATTAGCCATAAGTCTCCATTGCAGCTGACATTAACTTTAAAGTGTTCTACTTCCCTTGGGAACAAACTGTAAGTTACTGACAATTCAGAAACCTAGAACAACTGTCAGCTCACTGAACAACTCATGACAAGGTGCCCTTTAGCAAAAACATGTCCTGCAGACCCTCTTGGGGTTAAATAGACTTACTGATTGGTGATTTTCAGTTTCATTGTCAGTTGAGAATTATTTCTAAAATATCTTTGTCGTCTTTATCATTTGACCCTTCTCTCCTATTTTATATGCGCTGCACGTGGACTCCTGTCAAACTCCGACTCTGTATTTCATCTCAACAAGACACAAATTATACTGTTTTTGGGCTCTCTATCACAAACATACAGTCTTGACTCTATCAAGGTTGTATAGTTGATTGTTCCCTGTTTAAGTGCCTGGTAGAAATCACAAAGGAGAAACACACACACACACCTTCCAAGCCCTCTGTCAACTTAACGGCTGCCGATCAATGGCAGGAGGTCAGCCTGGTGATCGAGAAGCTTGGAGCTGCATGTGTGTGCCTGTATATGGCCCTCTGTGTTCATTGGCTTTCATGTGTCTGTGTGAGTGTTTATTTGTGTGTGTGTCTGTCTGATAGAGAGCAGGGCTTAGCAATGTTGAGCAGCTGGGAGGGGTAGGGTGTGTGAAAAAAGTGTCCAAGATTCATTTTTTCTCATCTGGTACAGAGAGAGAGGAGGGGAGGCCGGTGTGTTATTTTTCTTGGCTTTAGCCCTCACAGCTCTAAGTGGGTATTGATCAGGTGCCTTAATGCAAACCTGTCAAATTAATTTTGCAGGGAGAGAAGGTTGTGACTGCAGCAAGATTGCTTCACCATTGAAGGGGGGTGGATGTGGGGTGGATAGACGGATGGATGAAGGGGTAAAAGGATGCTAGAGGTGGGGAGCCTATGAATTTTTATCATCTAAATAGGAAGCAGGTATGACTGTCTTTATACTTTTTTCACACGTTTTTCTTGTGTACTTACTTCTATATTACTCTTTCTCCATCAGTGGAGTTTATGTCTTTGCTTCTTTTATGTTACCACAGTGTGAGGTGTGTGGTCATATTTCTATGTTATTATTCTAATTGTAGCAGGATGCTTCAAGTTCAGAGTCTTGAGACAATTCTGATTGTAAAAAGTGCTACAAATAAATACATTGAATTAAGTAATGCTGTAGAACAGTAGGCTGTTAGCTGTGTGCTTAGGGTCATTGTTTTATTGGAACATAAACCTTCGGCCCAGTCTGAGGTTCTGAGCACTCTAGAGACTGTTTTCATCCAGGATATCCCTTGTACCTCAATTGCAACCAGTTGTCCTGTCCATGGAGCTGAAAAACACCCCCACAGCATGATGCTGCCACCACCATGCTTCACTGTTGGGACTGTATTACACAGGTGATGAAGTTCTATATTGGTCTCATCAGACCAGAGAAACTTATTTCTCACCATTTTGGAGTCCTTCAGGTGTTTTTTAGCAAACTCCATGCTGGCTTTCATTTGTCCTCCGTCGGGCCACTCTGACATAAAGCCCCGACTGGTGGAGGGCTGCAGTGACGGTTGACTTTCTACAACTTTCTCCCATCTCCTGACTGCATCTCTGGAGCTCAGCCACAGTGATCTTTGGGTTCTTCCTTACCTCTCTCACCAAGGCTCTTCTCCCCTGACAGCTCAGTTTGGCTGGATGGCCAGCTCTAGGAAGGGTTCTGGTCGTCCCAAACATCTTCCATTTAAGGATTATGGAGACTACTGTGCTATTAGGAACCTTAAGTGCAGCTGTTTTTTTTGTAACCTTGGCCAGATCTGTGCCACAATTGTGTCTCTGAGCTCTTCAGGCAGCTCCTTTGACCTCATGATCCTCATGTGCTCTAACATGCACTGTGAGCTGTAAGGTCTTATACAGACAGGTGTGTGTCTTTCCTCATCAAGTCCAATCAGTATCATCAAACACAGCTGGACTCAGATGAAGGTGTAGAACCATCTGAAGGATGATCAGAAGGAATGGACGCACCTGAGTTCAATATATGAGAGTCACAGCAAAGGCTCTGATACTTAGGACCATGTCATATTTCACTTTTTTAATACATCTGCAAAAATGTCAACAATTCTGTTTTTCTGTCAACATGGGTGCTGTGTGAACATTAATGAGGAAAAAATGAACTTAAATGATTTTATCAAATGGCTGCAATATAACAAAGAGTGAAACATTTAAGGGGGTCTGAATACTTTCTGTACCCACTGTATATAAAATCATTTAGTAAGAGCATATACTCACTATACTATACTCATAACAAATCACCAAACATCACCAATCCTTACAATAAAGCCTCAGGAAACTACTGATGCCTGCTTCAACCTTCTAGATTAAGAATATACTGGGAGGAGACATTACCTTAAAAGATTAAGTAAAAGAACAATTCCCTATTCTTCTTCAGGAGTGTAGAAAACTCTTTCCTTAAATCAGCCACCAAGCCACGGCAGTTCTGGCCCCTCCTGTCCTCCCTTTCAGGACTTGTTTTATCAGACATGGATCAGGTTCAATAGGACATAAGTGCATTAAGATCGGTTACAACAAGCCACTAGAATGGCGGACAGTTTACATGGAACATATATATGTATATATTGTGCTCACATGCACAAAATGCGTATTTATTTATTTGTAAACTTTTCATTGGATTAATGGTTATTGTATTAACTGTAGTATGCTGTAAGTGAGCCTAAAGTGTACTACAGGTAACACAATAAGCAGACCAGTCAATCTTGTAATATTTCTTGTAAGAAATATTACAAGATTTGCAACACCTTCATCTAAAAAGCATTTGCAAATCTGTCAGCTTATCAGGGATTGACACATATACACACTCATTTTTTGTATATCCATTTTCTAATTGTAATATATTTACATATGTATATTCAGTAGGCTAGATCACAACAACAAGCATGCAGCAAACAACATACATTACAGATAAAAAGTGTATGTTGATGTAAAAAAAAATCAAGAGTAAAATCTTATATCGTAAAATAAATAAGAATAATCAGATTTTTTTCACATGGAAATGATTCTCTCAGTTTAGGCTGTTTTAGGTGGTGTCTAAAAAAATGCTAAAAATGCTTTAGCCTTAGTTCAACTGTGGGTTGTAGACACCGCCTCATGCTACCTCTAGGGCTAAGAGCATGGTCAAAAAGCAAAAGTGATCAAACATCAGGCAGACAGGAAGAGAGCAGAGACATGGTCTGTGGTCAGCACCTGCAGAACCTCTCCTTTATAGGGCTGTCTTGATAACTGCCTCTCATTTCCACCTGTTGTCTGTTCCATTTGCACAACAGCAGCTGAAACTGATTCACAATCAGTGTTGATCCTAACTGGACAGGCTGATTTCACAGAAGTGGGACTGACTTGGAGCTACATTGTGTTCTTGGAGTGTTCCCTTTATTTTTTGAGCAGTGTATGTACATTAATATGTAATCTATACTGTATAATATATTATACAGTAATACAATCATATTTTATTGTAAAAATATTGCATATGTTTTGCTTGTCGTGCAGACGTTTTGACTCAGGTGTTCTTGGCATCATTACAAAGGCTCTGTTCTAGGGTTTCAAACGTTTTTTTATAATAAAGTGTATTATGGTCATATGCCATTTACATTAGAGATTAAGGCCAATGAGCCACTGCACAACTTAAAAAGCAGATGTTCCTTCCATTTGTTCATCCCCCTTCCTCATACAGTATAAAACACTCCAGTGGTGTTATTTTACAATGCTGGTGTTCAGGAGCACAGCATCAGGGCGAACTAATCTCTGGCCTGTTCCTTGAACACATCAGTTAGTTTACTGTCAGCTAGAGTCTCTTTGCCTTGGGAAGAGTTAAAAACAGTCGTAAGTAACTTTTACGATGTGGGATTTGAGGGATCGAGTGGTATTACATGGTGCAAATGAATGCATCTGCATGTGATCTACTGCAGTCTGTCCTCTGACTTTCATGCCGCTCTTTATTAGGTTATCTGAGAGCTGTAAGTTTTACACAGTAGGCTGTAGCCTCTTTCCATCGACCCTCTGCATCTTGAGGTTTGCTTTATGACCCATATAGCACTAAATGAAAACACCTTCTGCCTCAGTCAAAGACATACACAGTATAATACAGCACACAAATGCATTAACGCACATTCATGAATGTACTGATACATGCAACAGTTCAAAAAGAGGATTTTTAATTATGGTCAGACTGCAGTGATGACAGAGGCAACGTTCTCTCTGGAAACAGCAGTGTGACAGAATTATTGTTCTTTAGCGACAGTGATTCAGAATGAGGTTTAAAAATATTTTAAAATCTAGATGACACTTTAACTATGTTTTAAATTCATGCTGATGTTGATGTTTGTGCAAATGCAGAACAAGACGCCACATCTCTCCCAAGTCTCCCATAATCCATCTGACTCACAGTCGGGGGCTTAAGTGTTGCTTTACAGGAATGTGTAAAATAGAAAACTGTCAGTATTTAGACTGCCTCACCCAATGAACATGTTGTATATGTTGATAAATACATGTACAGTTATTCAATATATATATATATATATATATATATATATATATATATATTCTAGCCTGTCCAACTTCAGCTCCTCAGGCGAAACAGCTCCACACAAATATGAGCCACTTCAGTTATTGGTCTAAGAAGTCAATAATATCTGTCTCTGTTTAAACTTTTTACTACCAGTGCAATGGCATTTGAGTTTACTTCTGATCTGATATGTAAGGTAATTTGTCTGTTGAAAGACTGTAGTTTAAGCCGTTGTTGTTTTGCTTGTTAACTGCACACTTTAGTCTTATCTTTGCATGCATTTCTTTATTTCATTCTCTTTAGGGCCTGCTAGGCACGCTATTTGCTATACGTGTAAACATCAGCAGAAGCAAAACTTATTCAATTTACTTTGTTGTACCAAAGTGATTCTTGATTTAAGCTCCCCAAATAGAAAGCTCATTTCAAGATAGATTTCCATGCAGAGCAGTATTTGCATATTCCTAAAAAACCTCTTTTTGCCTCTTTCACTCTCCGGGGCTCACACAAATGCTGCCTTCATTTGAATGCTAAGTTGAATTGTCTCACTAGCTAGCCTAGATGCCATGGCACTCGAGTTGCAGATGCATTAAGTGTGTGTGTGTCTGTGCACGCACGCGTTTGTGTAAAATGCATTTTTGCCGTGTGCAGATTGGCTGGCTCGTCTCAACAGAGGTTCCATTACCTCTCAGGCTTTCAGCTGCTCATCGAGTGAAAAGTCCTCACATCTGAGGTGAATGAGACACATTCCAACATGGATACACAGATACACAAATACACAACAAAAAATACAAAGCCACAGAGCGAGAGCGAGAGAGAGAGATTTGATCACAAAATACAACAGCACTTTGTGCTTGTCGTGCCGGTGAGTGCAGCCTCACAGTGGATGTGGTCCTTGTCCTGATGCTGTTGTTGAAACTTGTCGATAGCATTTTGGTTTCACATCACAGCCAATACTGTATGTAGTGTTTTGTTTGTTTATTAAATTCTTATATTATCCCAAATTTCACAAAAAGTGGCTGAACAGCCAAGGAGATTTTCCTCTAAAATTGGTCCCCTTGAGCTATGGTATGGAACTGTGTGTTTAGGACAGTGTTTAGAGTGTCTTTTATAGGACAATAGGAAAGTAGTAGTCTAGCAATAGGCCTATATCACTAAAACTTTGTGCATGATCCAAGCATAAAGTGATGTCCTAGAAGTAACTGAGAAATGTATTCCTAGTTAAGAATGGTATTTCTCTTAGGAAATGAAGGCGTGTGTGTGTGTGTGTGTGTGTGTGTGTGTGGCAGACAGACGTCGTGTACCAAAAGGCAGATGCGACTGTCACAGAGCAGGAAATTCAGACAGGACTGATTGTGTTTACTTATTACTGTCATACATACACCAGAACAAACACTTATGGAAGTCTGGAAGTTTTGCATTTTGTTCCAAAACCAACTCTGTACAAGTTGGTTTTGGAAAAGGAAATGTGTGGCGGATATTTGAGAAGACCATCTGTAGATCTCTTATTAGTGCTGGCAGCCCCGAAAAGCTGCTCTGCACCAGCAGAGCATAAATCTCAAAGAAATCTCAAAAACTTTATGAAAACTTGACTTTTTAAAACTATTCAAAAGTAAGACAAGTGCTTGGAAAGAACGGCAAATGCCAATGAGAGACAAGCCCTTAGCAGCTAAGGAAAAATATTTTAAAATGAAATAGTCTTTAAGACAGGCATGTCATTATAGAGAGACAAAAGACTTAAGGTTAGAGTGGAGCTTAGGGACAGTGTGATGAAGGGAATAAGGGTGAAAATGGGTAAAGTGGTGTATGTGTGTTGAGGGGCTCTCCTGTCAGTCCTTATATCCATCAAAGACCCCATCCCATTCACAACAACATGACAGAGACGTAAAGCAATCTGCCAGACCAAAAGCATTTAATTTTGAAATGGTTGCCCAATGAATCCCCATTCACACGCATACACACACACACATGATTTTGCATGCATGTACTCATGTGTGCACATATGCATACAGAGATATGCTGCCCCCCTCCCCCTCCCCCGCCCCCCCCCTCCAATGAGGTAATAGCGCCCCCAGCCTCAGGGGAAAAGAGAAAATGTCTTTTTTAAGGATTGAATACAGCGGGATGAGCTTCGCCACTTTAACCTTACATATGCAAAATCTGGCACCGTGTATTCATGCAGAGAGACACAAAACACGCAGCACAGTCAAAAATGTCATTTCCCTGCCAATGAGATGGCCTGAGATTCTTATGCCGAGAACAAATCGCTTTCAGTCATGGTGACGCTAAGTTTCATCACCAGGATTTTTGATCAAATATAATATTTGATACATACAATCAAATAAAAATGATTGGAATATTTTGTCCTTTTTTTGTGTTTCACTAGCTGATTTCTTGATCTCCATATTAAAAATGTTTAACACAGAACTTACCCACAATGGTTTTAAATTCTGTAGTTGTATAGGTAACATTGTTTTGTTACGATAAATATATATATATATATATATATATATATATATATATATATATATATATATATATATATATATATATGTGCAGATGTTATCTGTGTTTTTAGGGCCAATCCCTGGTCAGTCCTTATGAATCTTTTTGTTAAAATGCTTAAGCTTTCAGAAGAAAGAAAGTATTTCAAGTGCAGACTTGATGTTGAAAGAACTCCAGCAACTATAAACATAAAAAGAAGCCTTTGTTTTAACACTCTCATGTGTTATGATATGAGCTCAGTTATACAGGCTTTTTATGTGGAGGTTTTACAGCAACAATGCCTTATTTTAATGGAATACTGTCATTTTTTCTTTCTTTCTTTTTTGTCATCTTGTTGTTTGATCTAATAATCAAACAGAACACAGTTAGCAGCCTGATAGCTTAGGAACATGATTCAAATGAGATCTGATTCAGAAAATTGTGAGAAAGCTCATTATCAAATGGATATGGCATTTGCACACACTGTGGCAGCACAAAAACACACACCTTACAAGTGCATGTGAACACACAGCCGCACATAACTCTAAAGAAGCACACAAAGATGAAATACAGTGCTTTATAATTGAATTCACAGCACACACTTCTGTTGTACTTTTGAAAATATCACTATTGCTTGAAAACTGTTGTTACCGCTAGCCAGATGATGTTAGCTTTTAGCAGCATTGTGTTGCAGACAATAAGGGCCACTATAGTGCTGCTAGCATCAGGTGTGTGTGCCTGATAGCCAATACTGAGATCAAAAGAAGTATTTCAGTGTGTCTTAATTGAATTGAGAAGCGTCCGCAAAAGGGCTTTGAGAGTGTGTGCATGTGTGTGTGTTTCTGTGCTATAATTTGTGTATTAGGTGATTGGTTGCAGGTTGGATGGTTGGGATGGAGTGCGTATAAATGTGTGCATGTGTCTGCCTGTCAATTGAATTGGGTATTCTAAAGTCTGAGAGGTGTGCGTAACGGAGCGTGTTCTGACAATACACCTGTGACAGCGAGGAGCCGGCTGATTGTGTGTACAGGTGCTGGAGTGCGTTTGATGTGAAGTAGCCAAACCTCACAAGAAGCAGCAATACTTGCAGCAACACAAGCTTTATCATATGAGAAGGGACAGAAGCTCAGTCATTCTTATTACTTTTCCTGAGATAAACAAGAACCAGCCCCAGCAGGAAGCGGAATGTTTGTACATATATCTTTGTAAAATTGCAATCAAGTAAACAAAATATAAAAATAGCAATGAATAACAATGGTAAGAGAAACAATGAGAGGTTACCTTTGCCAAGGTAACTTTGAGCAGTATTAAGATTTTCATGAGATTTCTGAGCTCCAAGTAATCTACCTCTTGCCAGATTTCAAGCGATGTTCTTTAATGTCCAAATAACCCGGCTCAGGCTTGGGTGTTATGGGCATTTTTCTGTATGTTTGTGTGACAGCCCAGTTCAACATGTGTGGTTGAAGTCGCCTGTGACATGCTGTATGCTGCAGATCCAAGTATCAGTGCCAAACATTTCTTACCTGCTCTCTCTGAACAGTTGTTTTCAGTGACTTGTGTTGAATTAATTTACAAATTAATCATTATTGTGTTCTGTCATCATTCTTCTTTCTTTTGCTTCAAATTCTATTTGGGGAACCTCTTATTTCTCATCAGCCAAAAGCAGCACCAGGATCATTTTCTGTTCATTCTTACAGTTCTGTTTGTTCTTTAACTGGACGTTATCAAATTAAAGAAGTAATGGAGCACTTTAAAAGATTCTGATTTTCAGCTGCTTTTTGTGGTGTTCTAGACTCCACTAAGTAGGTCCACTAACTGCACAATCCCACAATGTACTGTCCTAAATCCAGAAGACTTTGACCATTCATGTATACACAGGAATATGAAAGGGGGGCAAAAAATAAAAGACTATTAAAAGAGAGAGATGACTGAGGGATGATAGAGTTACACAGTTTTCCTCATCAAACTGCTTTCCATCTATCCCTCAATCCATCTCGCTCTCTATTAGGAAATGAAAACTGCGATCGTCTTAAGAGGTGAGAGATTACTCTCTGACCCTGATGTGCATCATAGGGTAATTCACAACAAAATACCCCACTTTTGGACTTTTATCATAATTAAGAAAATTCAATTCAGTTATGACTTCTAAACCATCTTATCAGTCTTCAGCTTTGTGCAGTTCTCCTATTAAAAGGGAAAAAAATCTCATACAACTTGTACAACTAAGACAAAGTCCCAGAGTGTATTAATGTTAAAAGCTTTATAGAGTGCATTAATGGTATAACACTCACCATGACGAGTCGAACGAGGCTTTGTCTCCTGTTCTTTGTCTGCTTCTCCAACCTATACAAGTAAAAGTTCGTGCACATACCTGCAGCTTTTCACAAAATGTGATTTTATTTCATATTTTGTTCATAAGGAGCATTTATATTTCCCTGATGAACCCGCTTCCTCTCTGTGTTTCCTCCTTTTTTTGTGCACATCCTCTATGAGACATACAATCGATTATTCAGCCTGTCAGTTGCACTGAGGAGGGGAAGCAAACTTTTCTCCTTCATTTGAATTAATAAATGAAAATAAGATCATTGTGTGTGTGCATGAAGGCTTTTGTGTGTAGTACAACAATGGGAGAGGTCTGGTGCTCCGTATGTTCCATTTGCCCCCCTATGGAGCACCGAGTCCCTGCATCACCCGTCATCTCCTCCGCACACACAATTTATGCACGCTCATATACTTGTGAGGACCCGCACTGACATTCTGCTGAATCCTGGTTGATCAATTCTTGTGCATTCTCACAGAAATACATGCAAAAACTATACAGAAGAAGTTGTGTTGTATGAGAAGTTAGAAGTCAATAGATGAACTAGAAAAGCATTCGCTAATAATAGTAAGCTTAGATTTATATGATCAATATTGACTATGATTGATGTTTATACCCATGACAATCTAGACACAACTGTGCAAATTTAAAACAAATCCTTATATATGAGGAATAATGTATGTTTTGTTTAATTTGGATGACTTCACTTACTCTGAATTATACCAGTAGAAACATCCAAAGAAAAGACAGAGGTGTGTGTGTGTGTGTGTGTGTGAGAGAGAGAGAGGTATTCAGAGGTGGTTAGAGGAACAGTGGCCTCTTCATTGCCCAGAGGGTAAAAAAAAGCCAATGATAGCTATTCTGCTGCTGCTTAGCTGATAACACATTGTACCACCACCTAATGTTCTTTCTCTCACACTTTCTCCCTCACCATCTAACTTTACTATCAACACTCGCTCACTCACTTTCTCTCCCTTCCCTCTACATAACTGTCTCGCTTTCCATTTATTTCCCTCAGGCCCTCTCTCTGTCTCTCTGCTGCTCTTGTCTGCAGGAATGAATCAGACATAAGAGGCCAAACAAGATTTTCAACCCATTGCTTTTGATTAAGTGACTTAACACAGAGGTCTGCGGCCCGGCAATATCACTAATGGTCCGAAGAAAGAGAGATAGTGTGCGTTTGGGGGGAAACAGAGAGAGACAGAGGTAGGGCAGGAAGAGAGAGAGAGAGAGAGAGAGAGAGAGAGGCAAACGCAGGCTAAATCTCCCACAAGTAGTACCATTATCCCCGGCTAAAGGAGAAAGTGATTATGAACTTAAAAGGAGCTTTGCGCTCATAGCTTTCTCCGCAGCAAGTTTAGTTGGAGAATTACGATTAAGCCAGATTTAGATTCACGCAAATGCCTTTTTACACAGCGAAGGCAGAATGTGAGAATAGAAGCTCCCCTGTATGCCAGAGCAAGCGCAGAAAGACAAACAATAGTGGCATCTTGCTATCACCTCCTTGTAGATTCAGAATTCATTTTTAATAATAGGGTGGAATTTTTTTATTTTTTATTTTCAGATTTTGTTTTTGGCAAAAGATTTTCTAAAAATAATAAAATTATTCTCGGTACAGTTTTGGTTCTGCATTACACAGGAACCTAAGGAATTATAAAAGTTTCCAAAACAGATAAGCATTTTTTTTTAATTCCCTGTTTGGGTTTTAGGAGCAGATAGTTAATTCTACAAATGTTGCTTTTATGGAAATGCAAAACATATGTCGCTACTTATCTGATTTCCTGCAGGATATCAAAACAATTTGGCATATGATCTCCATGATGATAGGATATACTTAAAATACCCCTCCTCCTTCAAAAATAACACGGAAAAAACATTTTTAAAATCATTTGTTATGATGATGATTACTTCAAAACAAGAAAGAAATCATGTAGTAAACATGTATAATCCATTGCAATCTATTAACACTATTTCTTCAGACCTTTTACATGTTACTGCTATCATCCATTAGCCTGAAGTAAAACTGCAATATTGCAATTTCAGAATCACAATTGTTTAGTAAGTGTTGTCAAATGTTGTCACTCAGGCAGCAAGGGAGAAAAATGTCAAATTATGGGCTATGATGAGGTTTAAAGGACTCCAGTGAGACACAAAGTGATATATGGAGACCATTACAGGATTTTGGCGGCTGTGAATTGCATTGTTTAAATGAGGCAACATACTGAAAATGAATTTAGTTGCCTAAATTTCACTGTTATTGCTTTGTGCTGCAGTCACACTTTCCAAGAAACTAAGTATCCTCCTGGTGAGGTGTGTGAAGAGTGTGTGAGGATATGTGTGTTTAGGTGCTTGGTGCATCCACCTGCCTGTATGATGCTGCACATGTGTGGATGCGTGTGTTTGTGCGTGTGTGTTACTCTCTGCACATTAGCGGTAATTATAGTCAGTAATAACCCTAACGAGGAGAGAGGGACGGGCTGCATTCAGAGCAGCAATTACAAGTTAATCAGCTACCATGTTGTTGGGAGTAATTAGGCAATGCTGTGAAGAGGGTTTAGATCTCAGATATTTACTGCTGCAGTGTGGGAGAGGGTGTGGCATGTGTGCCTGAGACATTGTTGTCAAGCAGTCTGCAATATGGTCTAACTTTCAGAGAAGTTCCCTCAGAGTTCGAACTATGGAACCAGAAAGGTTTTAAGCTCTGTTGTATACAGTGTGGTGTATTGGAAGGATGGATTACAGTTTAGGAAATCTCTTTCTCTAAGGTTAGGATAAATATGTTTCACCCCATTCAACACAATGTATCATCAAAACATTTGGAAAATCGAACTAACTGATGTTATTTTGTATGAGTTTGTACTGACATGAAATTTAAAGAATAACAGTAGATGATACTCATGTCTTTTTTCTTTCTTGCACTTAGGTCTGATTAATGGTAACCAAGTGTATCTGAGCCAATCATCTGCTCTATGGATGTGTGTAGGTTAGTAACAGTGAATTTCTTGCTTGCCTGCAAATTTTGTCCAATATATTGTGCCTTGTTGTCATGGTAATCATCACACATATATATAATGTATATTTAACAAAATAATGAAAAAGAGAATAAATTATAGCAGCAGTTTAAACATCGATACGCCCATGACATACACAGAGAGGGTACTGACAGTGCCAATCCACTCCCTGACACTGCAGCTGAACTGTACTCTGTTGGTGTTAATGTGTTTTGGACTGTGTGTGAGGCCTTCAGTTGTTTTGACGAGGAGGGGTAAGCTGTGATTTAACTCACTGCCAAGTGCCGTTTAGGAGAGGCGCTAATACTAAGGGCCTGACATTGATACACACTTTAATTGTATGTTTTGTTAATGAGACGCAGGGGAGGGAGCTGGAGGAGGTGTGAGAGGGAGAGAGAGACAGAATAGTAGAAAGAGACAGACAGGGATCAGCCAATGACCTGTGTGATGCAGAGAAACTGCTCTGACAGCTCATTGCCCAGTCCTGTCAACCCTGCTGTGTGTCTGCACACATGTGTACTTGAGACATATTTTAAAATATGCGATTAGCTAATAAAACACACTGAAATTATGCAGAAAATTACCATATTGAGTGCGTTTGTGTATAAGCTTCCATTCATTAATATTTAACTATTCTAAAATTAGGTGTAATTTCAATTTCAATTTCAATGTGCCCATTGAATCTTAAGTAGAACAGTGCAGACATAATTGGTGAAATGTAACTACTGAATGACACTAATAGGGCAAAACTACCATTGTGTAGTTAGGACTTACTTGTCACTGTATCGTTATTCTCACAGCATAACATAACATAAGTGAGTGTTTGTCTGCATTTCCATGATGCAATAAATGCTACATTTTGTTCTATCAGAGATGTCAGTTAAACTGTGTGTGTGTAGGTGTAAATGATAGTGTGTTGGATTGACCTCCTAATTACTGGAGCTGTGATGGGAGGAGAGACACAAGGCCAGAGGTTAATAGCTGGGTTGTTGGACAAGAGGGTTAAACAGGGGAGAGAAGGCAGGGGGTGGGTGAGGTAGGATGGTGAGGGGGAGACAGAGAGGATGAAACAGGATGAGCTATGAGTGAGAAGGCACAAAAAAGAGAAAAAAAAAACAAATAAGAAACATTTCAAATGTGGAAGCTGGAATGTTCTTCTTTACACAGTGAGGAGGTCCAAACTTCTGTTTAGCCCATTCTGAATGTCTTTATCTAGGCCACAGCAAACACTGCTGGTGAATAAAAACTTGCAATTAATTTGGACAAGCCGCACCCCTCCAAAATAACAGCAATTTCCTGTCTGCCTTCGTCTGGTACAGTTTGTCTGTTGCCTGGAGCAGTGAGAGGCGATTAGAGCGTCTGAAAAAGGGGGTTAAAAGACAGAGCCTCATCAGGAATATGGAACGTCTCTCAGAGACAGAGATGCACCAAATGACACCCATAACCCAGTTTAAACAGGAGCAGATGAAAATGCAAAAATACTGAATGGGGAGAGACCTCTGAAACAAACAGCTGTGCTTATGGCTTAGCTGCTAAAGTTACTACTGTAGGTTCAGCAACAATCATATGTGGGATTCCTGAACAGTTTTTAAGGACATTAATGGAAACAGTGATGTTTAAGTAACTTGTTGAAAGGCTTTTCACTCATAGATGCCAGAAAATTGTCAGTAAAAGCAATTGTAAGTAAATATCTTATCTATTGTACACATGGAAAAATGCAAGTTTTTCTTTGATTTTTTTCCTTGATAAAATAATAAAGGTAAGAATACTATAGTCAGTCTTGGAGCATGAGAAAACTTTTTGATGCTGCTGGTTGATGCTATTCTGCTTATCTGGTTTGTGTTTTTCATTAAAGTTACAAATCATGTTAAAATTACAATAAATATGTGTCAGTGAGATAAACAGTAAAAAAAACACTAGAAATGATAATTGAAAACTAAAGAATACATCCAGTGCACTGGAAAAATAAACGTGGTCAAAACTAATTAAATTGGTGTTTCAAGTAATTTAAAACACTGCTCCGCTTGTCTGTGGTCCTTAGGCGGGATGCTCCAAAAATATTTTATCTTTTAAAACAACCAAATTAACAATTAAGTTTTGCCCTGGGACCATTAAAACAAAAAAGATAGCAGTAAACATGCTGGGGACCCGAACCTGGAAATGAGGTCCCCGCCTGCTCAGGTGTGGGCCCGCAGTCTGAAAGAAGTGAAGTGAGAGCACTGCGGAGTCTGATTGTAAACATTATGGAAGCACTGATGGTGCTGTTTGTAATTAATTACCCTGATTGAGTCTGACTGGAGCTTGCTTTTGAGTGGCATTTCATCATGATGTTCTTTAGTTAATACCCCCACTCCCCACTAATAAAGCAACAATTAAAACAGTCATTTGCATCTGACATTATACCCTCTATTAGCTTGTGAGGAAAGAAAAAAACGTAGCTGAAGGGGGCACAGGGTTGCGTGGAAAAACACAAAACTTAATGTGTGTGCTGTTACTTGTGTACTCAAACAGCTATATTCTTGTAATCACAGCCTAAACATAGCAGAACAGACTTACACACCCTCTGCGCTGCCCAGCAGATTTATGGGAAATGTGACTGCCAGTTTCATGACCCTGCGACGTTACTCCATGTCCAACCCTTGGTATCCCGACACACACACACACTTTCTCTCACTCACACACAAGCAGGCGTCCAGCCATCATTTGTTGGAATATGAGTTGCCATGCCATGGGGTGGGGTGGGGGGGTATGCGCTGTCCTTGGGGCTGATTGGTTGAGAGTTGTCAAACGATCACGGCGGTGGTGAGCAGGGGCCTCTCTCCCCCCTAAAATCAATTTCAATCAACGTGGAGACGCAATATTATCAAATGTCAAGTCCACCACGGCCCTCGGCCCCGCGCTGCAGCAAAAATTATTCCTGACAGCCACTTGGCGACTTAATTAAGTGCAAAAAAAGGGGGTACAAGAAGAGTGATGGGGAGGAGGAGGTGGTGAAAAAAGGCCGGAGGAAGGGGTGGGAGGGGGGGATTAGGAGTCAAAATACCTCAATTGGTCAGTTGGTCTTTTTGTTTGGTTGACTGATCGTATTGACAAGGCCTCAGAATGATAGCCTCACAAGGGAGCAGTCAGGCAGAGAGGGAGGGAGAGCGCTGGACAGAAGGAAGAGGGCAGGACCAGGACTGACAGTGAAAGGAAAGGGTGAGGCATGAATGTGTGTAAGACGGGACAGAGGGAGAATGGAGGAGGAATGGGACAATAGGGTAAGGATGGAAAGGAAAGGATGTATGGTGGGTGTGTGAGGAAAAAAACAAGAAAAAGTCAGGGAAGACAGATGGGCTGAGTGTGGGACAGATAAAGAGATACAGGAAGAAGAATAAAAAAGTAAGTAGTGGTTTATTGACTAGGATCTCCCCTCTGACACACACACACACACACACACGCACACACACACACACACACACACACACACTCTTCCATCCGCTTGCCAGCTTTCTTGATATTGAAATGATTCCTTGGGAAATAAATCACATTTCGATTGGCTGATAATTGCTGAGGATCGATCAACACGTTCTGCTCTGCTCTCTCAGGGATTGTCTTCTTTTGTCCACAGCACACAGGTTGTCAATGGGGACCTCGAACCTCAAGGGATAACTGATACCTGATTGAGCGAATCAGTAAACATGAGCTGCTGATTGTTCCTATGCAGATTAAAATGAGGTGGTCGATGGAAAAAGAAAAGAAAGAGAGTGGATGAAAGAAAAGACGGGAAAAGAGCGAAAGAGAATAAAACTGAACATATTAAAAGATTTCAAATTCATAACAACACAAAGCAAAAGATCAGCCAAACTATAACTACTGCAATATTTATCGTATCATAAGCACCGTGCTCTCCCCCTTGTGATCGTCTCACCTTTTAAAACGCTCCAACATTGTGCTTTTTTTCTGATTCATGAATGAGTAATTCTGATCAATTCTGCAATCAGTCAGCGGTTAGAGGTCCATCTCCCTCATGTTAAAGTATGATTTATAAATGGCTAGAGGTCATTATGACGCTACAGGCGCTTTATCAGGCTAAATGAGAATGGCCTTTCTACTCATGTTCCCTGTATGACAGGGACAAGCAGGTTGTCAATACAGAAATGACCCAGCCGGAGGGGCTGGAAAGAGAAACACAAACAGGTGCACACAAATGGGAACATACAACCACATGCTTCTTTGAACACATTCAAATAAACTGCTGAAGGCACAAACACAAACTAGCACAAATTAAAACACAAACACGCATCCTGGCATATTGCACAAACATGTCCATGTGTATAGGGCACACGGATAGAGTAGTATATACTCACACACACAGGCAATGGATCAGTCAATATACACATTGATCACCTTCTGATTTACAGAGGCAAGCAGCTTTGTAAACAGCAGCATGGATTTTTCTGTTTCCATAAAATACATGCACAATTTATTCACCTTTTAGGGGTAAATCAATGTGATTCTATGGCTGTAGAACACATTTCTCTCACATACAGTATAAAAACAGACAGGGTTGTTATTCAAGCATACTTTAAACCTGGACAAACCTGCATGCTGCTGAGTTCTGAACGGTTTAGCTGGACTTTAGGTTTATTTACACAGCTACATTTAGAACTCTGTGAAGTCTAAAGCCCGTGCAAAAACACTGAACATTAATGAGACTGAAGCAGCTATCATGACTAAATATGTCATTGCCGTTAATTTGCAGGATGAGGAAGTGTGTGTGTACACACTCTTACTTATAGCTACAGTATTAGGTGTTGTGTTGTTTAGCTCACAGCCACTGATACATGGAATGACATACCAGTAAGTGAATTAAAAAAACAAAACACGTTCTTGATTTGAGGTCTCTAACTAAATAGGTGGCTCTCTGTAAGACTACGTTTGGAGGCTTGTATCTCACACACTAACACACACATAAACCTACACACCTAAGGGTGCTCTGTGTAAATAAGCGTACCTGCAGCCCTGTAGGGAGGTCAGAACACTCATCCATCTAGCCCTGCCTAGGGTCATCATACACACATGCACACACTGTGTTCCCTCATTCACCGTCCCACAAAAGCTTTTCTGTTTTTTTTTCTTTTCTTTTTTTTTGTCAGAACACACACTCTTCTTCCACCCTGCAGCCATCATTTAGTGGTTTGTGTTCAGAAAGTGTTTTGGATGTGTAACGCTAGAGATGACACAGAAAGACATAGGAAGACAGAACACTGTCCAGAGGTCACACTGTGTGTGTGTGTGTGTGTGTGTGTAGCATGTGTGTGTGTTTGTGTGCAAGATGGCAAACACCTGCGGAGTGTGGCTCATGCTGCTCACCTCTTAATGCCACTGAGAAAATGCTGCTTTTCTCTTTTTTTTTTTAGACAAAGAAGCTTATTTTTTCCTTTGATGACAGGAGAATTGAAAAGTGTGTTTGTTGTGTGCCACCGACCTGGCCTTTGTTACTCTCCACACAGGTTCCAATACTTGCACTGATGAAGAGGATGGGCAGGATGCAGAGATGGCTGGGTGGAAAGAACACAGAACATAAATAAGAGGTGAAGACAAAGGTAGTAAAAAAATTTTTAAATCTTTATATAGTGCAATGCCTCAGTTTAAAGGCACGGAAGGCCTTCAACACATATGAAACAACAAACCATTATTATGATCTAGAATTCATCTGGGTAACAACTCAAATAACAACACGTCAGATAGCACAACACACTACAAACACACTACAAATGTCAAATTCCCGAACAGATCAAATTTCAAATGACTATTAATATCATGGTAAATAGAATGTAATCAATGAAAATACACTGATACAGTATATTTTGCATAAACCAAAATAGAAATGATTATATTTCAAAAGGTAATTGTGCAGAAGTAGTGATTTTGTTTTTTATGGACATATTGATACCACAAAAGCAAATATGTTTTTAGTGAAATAAAAGACATTTTCTAGATTTTAGAAAAAGGTGTATTTAAATTTTAAAACTTTTAAAATTGAGCTGATCCTTACATTAATATATATATATATATATATATATTAATGTAAGGATCAGCTGTGTTTAACTTCATTAATAGACAACAGGATGATGCATCCATAAAGGGTTCCCTTCCTTCAGTCAGTAAGGGTTGGAAAACAACATGGTAACTGTATGGATTATACATGTGTGGCTACAATGCAGATATGTTAACATGCATTTTCATAAATGCATAAATACACACTTAAACATAAATCAGTACATTGTAACCACAACATAAAATAAGCATGTTGTGGTTAGGGGGCATTAGCAGTTGTATTTACCATCCTGACCATCACTTAACAGGACTCACTTTGTGTCTGTGTGTGTGTACACGTTTGTGTGTGAAAGCTTTTAGTGGGACAGAGACCAGGCAATCCCTCTTCTCTAACTGTCAGAGAGACCTCAACTTCTCTCTGATTGTTGTTCTGCGGTTCTATACCAAGCACACAAACACACACACACACACACACACCTCCAGAGTGCCGGTCCCTTCTGGTTTGCCCTCCCTGCACACAAAGCTCCACACCCCGCCCTCACACTCCTTTTATGTTCTTAAATATTGATAAGTAGCTTTGCAACATTAATATCTTAGATGGCTTACAAGAACACTTAAATAAAATCTCACTCACTCCCCCTCCCTCCTTTCTCCCCTCCCTGCCTCTCACTTGTTTTTCATTTGTGTAATGCGTTTGTCTGTTTGGGAAGTAGAGAAGGGGGGGCTGAGGGGGGGAAGAGGATTAAAGGGAGGATGGTGTGTGTCAGTGTATGTTTATATAATGAAAGTGGGTACTTGTTTTTGGATTTAATAAAGTAAATTGTAGAAAATTGCACAGAAAAATACAAAATGGTGAAAGAATTATTATAGCTGCTCTCACACAGTATTGATGCGTTACAATTTAAAGGCACATTTTGAAAAACTCAAAATAAATGTAAATCTGGGCAAGGGTCGGTTACTGTCTTTAAGATCTGGATATCTGCGTGCGTTTGTCATATCGTTCACATGAAGCAAACTTCATGGTGATCTGCATCACATGATGCCATTTACAATGACGTGTTCTGAGCTATACTAAAAACAAACATTAGCCAATCAGCTTCCTTCACTACCTGTCCATCAACATGATAGACAAGCATTATAGTCTGTGTCAAATCTTCTGATGCTACTTCTGCTTCAACCAAATGGTGTTAAGTAATGATACTGGCATTTATAGTGGGCATCCATGATACATAGATACCAGAAACACAACATTGCTTTTCATTAACATTCTGTCTAGTTTTGTTTATGTTGCATTACTAAAATCACCGTAGCCTTTTTTCCAAGATGTCCCACGAATATTCATTTACGTCATTTGCCTGTGAAGCATACTGTTGAGCCGTTTGTTTTGAATTGGATGCACACTTTGTCATTTGTAATATTAGCTGACTGAAACAGTCAGAGAAAAAAAGACTGAGAAGAAGAACAGAAAGATCACCCACATAATCTGACATTAAAACTGCCGGCATCTCACTTAAAAAGGGCTTGTTAACACTCACCCACAGTGGTGTGTAAGTGTATGTGTGTGTAGTTTTCTTGTGTGTGACAAGATTTAACCCCGCTGTGGTCCTGGGAGGCTGATAGAGAGTTTAAAAGGGATTAGAACAGGATTAGAGTCCAACTGGGAGGGATTAGCCCCCTGACTCTCAGAGCGGCTCTCATAGCAGCTATCAGACACACATCTGTGACACATGCACAGGTGAGCCACAAGTGTTGTGTAGAGACCGTGCACTTTGCCATTAGTATGTACTGAAAAAAGGATGTTTTTGAAGTCTGTCGACATGTCAGCCTGCAGAACAACGCAGATCAGCAAGGCCATTGGACCAACTTTCACACTGTGAAAGACCACTTTATTTACCTTCAGTAAACTTTTCAGCTTCAAAGTCAAATCACGTTTGTCTAAATATAATATCAAACATACATTTTGCGTAATATGTGCGCACACACACATACAAACACAAAGAAAAGGCCCTCTTGACCGCGTATTTACCCGAGCGCAGCCTCTTCCTTCAACAAGACAAATATATGGTCCAGAGCGTTTGCCGCTACCGTGTGTGTGTGTGTGTGTGTGTGTGTGTGTGTGTGTGTGTGTGTGTGTGTGTGTGTGTCGCAGGGCAGTTTTTCTGGGGGAAGCCAAATGGAGAAGAGTGATAGGCTGACGTACGGTGAGGTTCATCAAAGTCATGGCGTGCGACGGCACTCATTTTTCATTGGCTGAGGGGTCCCGCACACGCACAACCTGCAGCAGCAGGCCCACCTGAGATAAAGAGAGGAGGAGAAGAATGAGAAGGAGAGAAAGAAACACAGTGACAGAGGAAGAGAGTAAAAGACCAACACAAGGGAGAGTCGTGAGGAGAAACCAAGAGCATGAGAGTGGGAGACACTGGTGGTTGGGACAGTTTGAACGACAGCGTTCTCCCTTTTACATTTCACACCCGGACGCACCTCGCACCGCCGGGGGGAGGAGGCAGGGAGGAGGTGTGGAGGAGGTGTGTGAGGTGTGGGTTGTTTTGCTCAAGGGAGAAAGATGGGGAGATACATTCTGAAGATGTTATTATTATACGTTTACCTTGTTTTGGACTCACGGGAGACACACACACAGCACATGTCCACATACATGCACCAGCATACACACAGATACACACTCAGCTAGAAGTTTAGTCAATGAGTGCGATTCATGTATTAATCTATTAGATAGGTATGTAATATATTGCCGATATATTCACTCTTCTCCTTCTGTCCTGCACCGTAGCTATGATGCCTCTAATTTAATTATGAAGTTAGAATTGCTGACACTACAAAACCTTATTGCAACTATAATGATGCTGACTTCCTGACCTTTGGCTTTAACCACCTAAAGTACTTTTTGTAACTTCTTCATTCGATACCTCTGTAAAATATGTCTCTGAAGATTCCCCGTAGTCTAATTTATTTAGCTGTTAAAGTCTCTAAAGATATTGTTACGCAGAATGTCTACAGTATGTAGATAAACGGAGCCCCTCCATTATCTGTTAGACAACTTTATCATGCACTATTGCTTTAATTATTACTAGTATTATTCATAGACAGTATAAGTCAGGTCAAGTTGTTACGTGCCTGTGCGGTCACACCCACAATTCAATCCTAATTTTACTCTCCCTCCCACAAAAGAGGAACTTATCAATAGAGTTTTAAACCACACTGTTTAATTCTGCTGGCTTTTCTAACATGGCAGTCTGTGGGGGTTGTACAGAGAGTGCATGTCTTTCCTTCTGTAAGGCCTGTCCCTGTCTCTGTGATCCCTCAGCTTCTGGATGCAGACAGTTTGTTGTTGAGACCACCAGTTGAATACATAGCTGTAATTTTAAATGTATTCCTGCAAAAAACAAAATACCTTGATCCATGATCCCAGAGCTTTCTCCATGTGTGTAGTATTAGTTATGTGTGTGCGTGCGTGTTTGGTTTGGTGTGTCACTTGCAGCACACGGAGGTCATCATAACCGCGTGTTGTCCATCGCAGCTGTCAGCACACATTTGATTGTACACACACCTCGCAGTTGCCCTCCGGCAGTAGAAACCCAGCGTCTGTCCACTATACTACACGCTATACTGGACCCATCATTCAGCCACTGTCACACACAAACACACACTTAACAGAGACACGCAGGCAGGTACAGACACATACAGATAGACTGAATGTGACAGAAACACATACACAAACACACATGGTCCAGCAGACACGCATCACTTATCCACACTCCCTCCTGCTGCTTAGGTTCAAGCATACACACTCTCACTCACTCACAACAGACGGCTTACACTGAAAATGAAGCTAATCCATCACCTGGAACACACACACACACACACTGCAGGCATCGTCACCTTCACAGCTCACCTACTATCATTGTGACATCCGTGCCTGCTGGACACTGTAGCTGCTGTGATAAATTTATAAATGCATACGCATACATGTGAGTACACACCTACGCATTCATCCGAGTTCATATCTGCTACCGAGCAATGTTGCTATGAAAGATATTTAAAGAGCTTTTCTCCCTACAGTCTCACTTTGTATGCACTTTGAATCTTCAGATGGACAGAAAGCTCCGAGTTTAACCTCCACCATGACAGGACATGCCATGAGATTTCCTAATCATGTTATCAGTACACATTTTTTTGGTTTTGCATGTGTTTTCAAGATTCAGAATTACGTCTCCAAACAATCTCCTCCTCCAAACTCCTCAGACTTTCTTATGTGTGATTTAATGATGTGAAATAACACACAAACAGCTTGAAATGCAAACATACATGATACATCTTGCCGTAAAGCTTAGGGTAGTTAAGAAAAAATCTGTAAGCATGAGCCTCAGGTGAGCAGCAAATGTGGTGGGTGGGGACTAATTTACACATCTATTGATACAATGCATCCTCTGCTGTTGTACATGCTGGCTCTCAGGCATGACTCATTGGGACAGCTGAATAGACAGATCTGTTAGTAATATTATTAGTTTCACCTGTGCTCTCTCTTGTATGATAAGTTCAAATATCTGTGTTTGAAAAGCATCATTCAAATGAAAACACTCTCACAGCTACCAGCAGAACACTACCTACAGCAATGACCGATACAAAACTCAAACCAGAAATAACCCCCAAACAACAACAACAACTCCTCAGAGAATCACTGGTGTGCATGTTTGACAAATGCTCGCCGGCAGCGCTGCAGTCTCGTCCAGCAGCTTGCTGAAGGCTACAGCAGTGTCGTTTCATGGCTCTCTTGTTACTGGGCTGTAAATTCAGCGGATGGCTCCTGTCTCTGTGTATTGATCCGCTCCGTCACCTTGAACCTCAGTATTGACACATGGGGCGACGCTGAGCAGGGAAAAGCGGCAATTTACCGACCCTCAATTATGACATTCATAGATGATGTCACAACAGGGGCATGGGGCTTTGAGACACACACACACACACATAGACAGTCCGTCAAGGGATTGAATCCATTTGTTTGAGTTTTGTGCGCCAAAACACACACACTCAAACACACACTAAGAAAAAGCTTTCCATCCTAAACAGGATTTAATGGCACCCTGTGTGATTTGGTGTGTGTGTGTGTCTGTATCTGTGTGTATCACATCTGACAGCCTTTCTAATGTCTGCTGTCCTTTCACTCCCCAGACAGATGGTTCACTGGACCATGTCATTAGCAGAATACAGTTGGCCATTATAATGTCATATTCAATACTACATATTAATAGTAAGATGGCATGAGGCAAAACAGCCATTGCTCTCTGCTTGAAAGCTGTGTGTGTGTTCATCCAGTAAGAACAAGCATAGCACTAAAAGTCCTGTAATTACTGTGCAACAGTCGGATGCAAAGACTTTTAATGCATTTAATAATCACATAGCTGTAACTGTGGCCTGGAGCTCCATCAGTCTCAAATAGTGACTGGAAAAAATCTCTTTAGGGAAACTTGAAATGAAAATGGTGTCTATGTCCTCAGCGTAACCCAGCGTAGCAGCAATAAACTCCACTGTTTCAGCTGAGCAGAGCTAACTAATGCCAAAGATTTGTACACTAAAATTTTACATTTTAATCACATGCACTAGAACCATATGAACCTACTTCTTATAACCTTTTACTACCAAAAAAAGAGAACTGTCATTTGGTTTTCTGAGTCATGATTTTAAAAAACAAAGACAATTTGTGCAGGATCTGAGACCACCTTGTCCCTGGGCACAAAAAGGCACCCGTCACTCGAAGTTACATAACTTTTAGACTTTATAGAATTTGATACCCCTCCAGAGAGGAAATTTATCAAGAGCAAACGTGTCATTTGTGCCACACTATTACATGATTCTTTCTGCATGAGGACAATTGTTGGACCTATTAAAATGTAATATTAATATTGTTAGACGATTGACTCCACCACAAATGGCTTGAAGAGAATTGAAATTTTTGTTAAATTACGTGTTTACTCAGTGTTTTACTTTCTCTTTGCCAGTAAGTGATTTTTTTAATGATGATCTCTTAGAAAAGTGCAGCATTGACAGCAGTCTATGAGTGGCACAACGAAAAGACAAAGGCTATTTATGAATTAATTTTCTATGAGTTTGCTCACATACTTTGTCCATATGTGGTCCTCTATATTATCAAAAAGACTTTTTTAAAGCCATCCGCTCTCCTTAAAATAAAGAGTTAAATGATCTTTCAGTGACCCAACTTTGGGTCCTGACCTTCATATGAAGTACACTGTTATATTACACTACAAATGGATTTTGAATTGAAGCCATATCAGATGTCACATATCTGATTCTGTAAGTAGTGGCCAGGGGCCGCCCAGCCATCGTTAATACTGTATTCACAATCCATTGATGACATCATGAAAAACTGTGTGTGTATGTTTTTGTGTGTTTGCCCTCCAAAGACTGGTTCCTGCACGCACTGACACTCGTAAACACACACACACACACAGAAACAGAGACACACTCCCCAGGGCCTGAGTGCTCTCAGTGTTGACCGCTGAGGATGTGGGTCAGAATTAGAGGGCAAAGACAGAGAGGGGCTCTTAACAGGCCACACAGATGGGCCACAGACACACGGACACAACATACACACGCACACTCTGGGAGGTCAGGGTTCACCTGGAGATCCTCTGGTCACTGTCCATCCATCAGTTTTATTACTCGGAGCAAAACAGAGAGAGAGACGCACACTGAAAGAATGGGAAGGAGGAGGGGGATATACGTTTACTGCAAATACACATATGAAGCATGTTAGATTTCATTTGTGTGTTTACTCTCAAACTCAGATGGCCTGTATGTATTTATGCATGTCTGAATGATTTCATGCATCATGTGTGCTTTAGAATAAGTCTGTATTCCTCTGTGTGTATCTACTGTACTATATTATTATTTCTCTGCATTTTCCCATGAGAGAAGGGCAGCCATTTTGTCCTGTCACTCCGCTGTGCTTTTTTTCCCCCCTCTTGTCGCCTGTCCAATAATGACAGTTTAATTTGCCAGCCAATTACACCTGAGCGGTATTTAAATGAGCCAATCAGGACTTCTGACAGGATGACTAGTTGCTCTAGTTAGCGCTCAGATGCAGAGGTCGATTTACTCTCTGACTCACTGCAGTGATACACTTTGGAGGGAAACATTGACAATACATAAAAATGTATTAGACAAAAGGGTGTACTTTACACCATGTCAGCAGGTTTGTCTTTTTTATTTGAATGTGACATGAAGAAACAAAAGCAAGAGTTTGAGAGGGGATGAGCTTAATCCTCCCTTGGCCTGTATGTAAATAATGTCTAAGCATCTTATCCTACTCATTTATATAATGGGGGGAATGAAACATTGGGTGGTTCATAAGCTTCCTGAGACATATCTGTGTGTGTATCTATGTGTGTGTGTGAGGGATGCTCCACTATATGTCGAGGGAAAATTATACACATGTAGGGAATGATAGCTAAAAAATGTTGTTTGTACAACATAGTTTTTTGTAAATGTGACTAACTGTATGTGTTTGTATGTGACTGTGTACGTGTGTGTGTGTGTGTGTGTGTGTGTCCACTCCTTGATTAAACAGCCCCCTTTAATCCTAGCTGCTTCCTGCTTTCCCAAGGTCCCCTCCAATAAGCATAACTACCTCCTGACCGCACAATAACTGTAACTGTGCTTTTTAATACCGAGTGATGGTAAGTAAAAATAACCTGAGTCTAATATCTTCAGATTAAGTACATCTTTTACAGTCTGGCTTTGTCCTGCTGTGCTGCTTTAAGCTGCCCTCACATACACACAAACACTTACTCATTCACACACACACACATTACATATTCTTATAATCACAGTGGCATAGCCATACTTAAAAATATTAAATGTAGCTGTGGAGAGCTTTACAAATTGCACTTTTAAATAAGTGGCCTGACCCACACGAGTTGTTTTGGCACCCTGGAAAAAAATTACTCTGCCTGATGAGTATGTAGCAACATCAAATGACATGAGAGAAGAAGAACCTGTTACAGTAATGACTCTCTGTGGGTTAGGCCAAAAAGCAAGGCGCTAATGCTGCCAGAGTTGCAGATTTAATTACCACGGGGACCAGGAGTTACTTTTACTTGGTAATGCAGTGGGTTGATGCAGTCATTGTGGGATTGTACATATTGGTTATGTGGTTTTGAACAATCTTAACTTTGATCAAGCAGATGCTCTTGTACTAACATATATTCAATATAGAAAGGACAAAGGTAAGGAAAGATGTTGAGGAAACAAACACAGGATTATAGAAATGGGTAAACACATGAAAGAGACAGTGGGGAAATCACATGGTTTATGTTTTATCTGTTTGTTAATTATTTCTCCAGTTAATTTCCTTTTGTATTTAGATCATTCGTTAATACTGTTCATCTGAGATTCATGCTAATAAAAGTGAAAATGGGAAGGATGGAAGAAGTGCCATAAATGGAGAAGAAAAATATCTGGAAAAAAAGACAGAGAAAGATGCTAATTAGAGTCAAGAGGAGGAGAAAACATGTTTAATGAGTAAAAGGGTTAAATATTCTTAAGCTTGGCTGTAGAGGAAAGTGACACACTGCTTACATAAAGTCATATAGACTTGTTGGAGTCAGAGGCCTTTACACACACAGAAAACAAAACAACACACACATACATACCAGGAGCAAAGCATGCTGGGCTTTCCCAAGAGTGAGTGCAACCCTGCTGTGCCACTGACATCATCCTCCATTAACTCCATCATGCACAAATACAAGTATGTGTCTGCCTCTTTTTAGAACAGGAGTGAACAAGGTGGAATATGAAAAGAAATAAGGAAGAGAAGGAAATGAGACAAAAATGAGATAAGAGATGTAGAGGAGTAATGGAAGACTTGCTAAAATAGGGAAAGTGACAAAGAAAACAAGATTAGGAAAGAAATGACATGATGCAAGTGCAGATAGGAGAGAAAAAAGGAAGCTTTGAGGAAAGGAGAAGAAACAAACATGAAACAAAGTGGATAAAACCAGATAATTAGAAAAGGGGGAAAGAAAAGGTAAAATAAGAGATAAGACAGCCGGACATGGAAGTGGACCAAACATGTCTCCTTTGTTTGTGCTCCATCTGTGTCGGCATGAACAAAACGAGCATCAGCAGCTCAGTTAGTTAGTTAGTTGGTTAGCAAGGGAATCAGCAAGTACTTAGGCCCCAATTATCCACTAAATCTGCCTCTCACTCTAAATGAGATTATTGCCACACACAGAAGCTGTGGCTCCCATTGGGTTCCATTAACTTTGATTACTCCTCATTATTTACTTACAGCTCTGCCACTGTTATTGCTTTCGCTCACACATTCTTACAGAAAAAGACGGGGAGTCGGGGGGCCGATGTAAACAGGGAAGCACACATTACACAAGTATATTCAAACACATATAAAGACAGGGGGAAAGGAAGAGGAAAGGAAGAGGAAGAGAAAAGACAAGGAAGTTCAACTGTCAGCTTGAACATTTAATAGAATCGACGGAAGGAAAAAGCAGCTAAAAAAGGCCATTGTGGAGAAAAACACAAAGAAAAGTACACAGAGAGAGATAACATTACATAAAACACTGCATGTATTGTCTCCAATACATGACAACATGGCCACCCATAAGCGATCATATGTGACATACACTCTCAGTTCATGCACAATGATCTCTTAGCATATAAGTTTTAAAAATGCTAAAACAGAATGTTTAACAAATAGGCATCAAAACAACAACTCTGTTCAATTTAACTATGTGTAATTCAGCATTTTAAAACTCCTTTTATGTTACTAATCAGTAGCTCTACCAGAAAATGCAAAGCAACACAAAGACAATCTGAGTCAGCCTCCAAGCTAACACTTTTCTTTCATACTTATGTTTTTAAAGAGCGCCCTCGTAATGTGAGAACAGCCCCTCTTTCCTTCACGCATCTACTGTAAAGAAAAGATGTTAGTCTGGTGACAGGAGAGCTGTTCAGTTGTTCTGGGCCTTGTCCAACACTCACGGCACACACTGCTCTAATGTCACACTCTTTGTGCACTAAGGCGGCATTCAGGCCAAATTACCAGGGCGAGTGACTGTGTGTGTGTGTCAATGTATTTTGGCGTAGCAACGTTATGTGTGTAAAACCTATTACCACATCAGCATTAAGGGATCACAGCTGTTTTGCCTCCGAACTTTTAGATTTTCTGGCAAAAAGGAGAAACTACACAGAAGCCAGGAGAGGGGAAAAAGAACTCAGCTCTAAGGCCTAATTTCACCAACATTGTCCCTCGTCTAATTGCAAAATCCCTCCGTCTCCCGTCCCCTCCCTGTCATGTGTCTCTGTTGCGCTCCAAGGTAAAAAAAAGAAAAAAGAAGTCGGGTTCTAATTTCATTTTGGTTTGTCTTAGGACAACTCTTAGATGTTTAATTCTATCCCAATTTCATGTAATCAGGCAAAAGACTTCCCTAGAGGGAGGGCATCGCAGGCCAGGGCCAGCCGTGTGCTATTTGCAAATGTAATTGGTTCACCTTTATTCTGCTCTCTGTGACGTTCAGGCCATCTTTTCTCTCACTCATTTATCCCACATTATCTTTCCATCCTTCTATTTTTTTCCAGTAGCCACACGATCTCCCTTTCTTCCCATCTCCTTCTCCTCCTCCTCCCCCGACCCTCCCCTCTAGGCAAAACCAGCGTGGTTGTTATTGTGATTTCATATTTTCTTCTCATCCCTGCCTCTGCAGCCTCTGGACATTGACTACAAAATCCATTATCATTTGTATATTTTAATTATGCAAATGAGGATAGCTCAGCTGGCCTGTTGGAGGCTGCAGGGGAGAAAGCAGGAACTCCATTGCGGGTGATTACAATTCATCCGCTCGTCTCGCTTTAATTGTAACAAGCTAATTACCTTGTTTCCATTTAGTTTGAACAATGCCAAAAAAGAAAAGGGAACAGTGATAGCTTGGCTTAACTCACGCAGTGAAGCTAGCTGACAGGCATGGAAAGGAGAAGAAGGGGAGTTGAAGGAAAGGAACAGAAGACACTCAACAGCAGTGCTGTCATAGAAACATATACATTTCTATACAGTATCTCCCATCTAAGCTCGGTGATGAATTTTATCATTTGGTTTCAGGGTTGGTCTGAACATAGTCACCCAGGGTTTGTGTAAAGTTTTGTAACTTTTGTTGTTTTCAACCTTCACCGTGGCAACAAGGCATGTAAGTGAAGTTGCTTGTGGTAAAGACGTCAAGGCCACGTTCTTATAGTCCAACACCAGCATTCATTCCCGAATTTCCCTGAGGGACCTTCCCAAAGGGATTAAAGTATATTCTATTGTATTCTATTCTATTCAACTTTCCCATCCTTTCATTCAGACTCTAAGCAAAACTATGGTGACTGAGAGGGCGTAAGGGACTGCTAGTTCAGATAAAACATCTTAAGTATTTGCAATACATGTGTTGTCACATGGATGGATATAGTTTCCTAACTTATTTGTAAAGTGGCATTTTTGCAACCAAAATAATATGTCTAAAAGCAGAAGAGAGATGCCTGTCTGCCACAATTGTAGTAAAATGCCCAGAATGCACTTGTTGCCTTCTTAAACTTGTTCAAAACTAACAAGAGTAATATAAAATGTTTATATTGAAGTTGGAAATAAAACCATAACTATTACTCTGATGACCACAGCGCTTGTAGCAGCAATAATTCACTTGGATTTGATATGATCATTTTGTGTTGCAATGACAGTGACACCTAAAAACATGCATAATGTTAGAGGAAGTTCTTCCTTTATAGAGAACAAAGGCTCCGATCCTGCTCTTCCATTGGTTTATGATCCCTCTACTTGAAACCAAGTTTGCGTTTCTGCCAGAGGTGCTCTCAGTCTCACATTCACGCCGTTCAGAGGTTTCTCACTGAAATGAGTCCAGGGCTTCTGGGGATCAAGACCAGGCCTCAGCTGAACAAGATCTCATTATCTCTCCCTCACATAGATCCATGTGCACATGTACAGAGACATATACACACACAGAGAGGTATTCACACATGCACACACACCTTGTCATGCCACACTGAGCAGCTTGTCACAGTGAGGGACCCTGTATGTATGTCACCGTGAACAAGACACTGAAGTGTATCACAGATTTAAAGGAGATCATATATTTTGCTCCAGGAGCTCAAAAAGCCCAGTTTGGGCTTAGACAATGTTGCTTACCTGTTCTGTGTGTGTGTTGTGATTCTTGTCTTCATACACACACACACTCTCTCTCTCTCACACACACACAGAATCATCTGTACGGTAGAGATACCTTGCAAATTCAAAGACCCCAAATATATATATCATACATATAACATCAAAATACATATACACTCAAAGGTCTGTGCCAGGCAGCAGACTGTAAACTCCTCTTACCAGCTCCCACATTCTCCATGCCCACCTACTTCCTGCTGCCATCAGGGAGAGACTTGAAAGGTATTTGAAACTGTCTTCCTTAATCATTTCCCGGATCCCGCAGGACACTGTGTGACGTGACGGAGAAGGACGGAGAAGGGGAGGGAGGGGAGTAGGAAAGAGGATAAATGTGGGGGGGGATGATGTCACACATCAGTCAAGTCTTCTTTTAAGGGTTTAGGAGGAATGCCCAGAATTGGGTAAGGGAAAAAAGTAAGCTCACTTCCTGACTCTTCTGAAACATTTGCGACTTTACAGTGAGATTTAAATTAGGTGATGGACTTCAATCTGCTTCACTTATATCCTCTCCCCATGTGTGACATAGATAGATATATATTTTATGAATATATATTGATCTTATTATATTTGCTAGTGGTTGAATTTATTAGGCACATTTTAGCTAACCCACTTATAACTGCAGAAAGGTTAGGCTTATTTTGCAATTTAGGTTATACAGTAGCTAGTTTCATTGTACAATAACATGAAGATTCTATTCTATTCTAAAACACACTACACCATAGTCTACCTACTGTCAGAGAAACTTTCAAGAGTCAATGACAGCCAGGTAGAAGACCATCCTAACTACAGAAATGTTTGCCAAGATTAGGAGGCCACATCTTTAAGTTAGTTAGTAAAATATTTTAGGTTAAATTACACCCTGTTAGAGCAATAAACACTTAAAGGTCGGGTAGGAGGTTTCATTCTGATGCACTTTTTGATAAATTAGTGTAACTTCTCTTTACAATCCGATAGCAACCGATTAGTTCGGCAGTTTCACTTTAAAATGAAGAATATGAATCATCTGTGGAAGCTATAAAACACTAAAAACATCAGCCAATCCTGCGCGCCCTGCACGTATAGTTGGCTGGTTGTCACTCTCTTCCTGCTCTGCGCGCACCAGAGAGGTACGTGCATGATGGCCGAAGTCACAGACTGGTTGGGAGGCGTGGCTTTGGGGTGAACGCAAGAGAAAAGGGGTGTGTGTTTACTTTCAAAATCTGGCTGACTCTCACTGAGTTTTCAAAATCTCCTACCCTACCTTTAATGTTTTTGCCACTGAAGAAATATGATTACACTCTCTCAGGGCTGAGTGTCTTCACTAGTTTTTTCTATTTGTCCCATAGAAGTGGGTATTTTCAATGCAGTCACTATCTTAGTGTTTCAACCTTAGTTTTTTTTGTCCTTCATCTGCATTTAGGTCTAGGCCTTGTTTGCTGCCTAACACTTGGACCAATAATACCTTTTTGAGCAAGAGAATTACATTTGTTTAGAAAAGGTTTGGAAAATATTAAGCTGTGAGACATCCGCACACAAGCTGCACACTTTAATCCTAAACCATGCATATGTCACACAACAATAAGACTATAATGGACACATCTGGGGCCAAATCCTTTTTTCTTTCAACTTACATTTGGAGGGTTATTGTGTGTTTCTAAGCTGTGGGCAGACATGTTAACGTGCATTTGTGTAATCTTTGATGTGTGTGTGTGTGTGTCCCGCGCTGGTTGTCCCAGGTATTCATACTTATTGAGATGGGAAAATTGAACACCACAGACTGACCAACCAACCAACATAATTTATTATTAAAAAACAACCCTTTAATTGTGCCTGTTACACAAACAGCACATCTTGCATGCAGGTTTATTTACATCTAAGAAGATCAAGAAATACCCTCATCCCTAAACCACTGCATGAAACTCTGACCCTCTGATCCTATTATGACTCTCGATTACTTCAACATACAGATGTTAAAGCAGATGTAAATACCAGAATGTTCAGTGAAGATGGGAATAGACTGATTTTACATCCTTGGTAAATATGTAACTTTCACTCAGTGCAGCAGTTAAGTGATTTGATGCCTGTTTGACCTATATGAACGGTATTAGTGTAAATCGCCATATGTCTCCATCTACCTCTGATCACATTGTGAAAAAAACATGACTACCTCATGACTGCATTTCTCTAATTTACATGTTTTAAATATACCCTTGAATTACACAGAGCCCTTTAAGTCCTGAGCAATTCTCAGGGACGTCTTAGCCTCTAATAAGCTTTACACAACTGTGAGCTTTATGGATCACACATCCATATGTTTGAAGCCATATGTCATCTGAGTCTATCTGTGTGGTTGACTATACACAGTGTTTGAAAACGGTAATCAACTGCTTATTATAGTATGTTACAGCACTGGCAGTATATATAAAGTACAAGGCATTTTTGTCTGCTAATAGAAGTGGATTAGGTCATGAATTGTTTGCTCAGTATGTGTCAACAGATATGAAAATCTTTGTTTCACTAAACATGTTTGTAAATTGAGGGCAAAAGCATTGTGGGCAGCAAACACATTTATTAATGAGGCAGTTATGTTAATCAACTAAGAAATAATCAGGAATGAAATCTTTGTCAGTTAATTAATACACTTTTGATTAGTTGCAGTAAGCATTCAAATTGAGGAGCAGCAAGGATTCGAGATTTCAAAAGATGTGTGGTAGTACTACACGGTGTATGATGTGATATTGGGCCAGCACACTGTATGTCTAAATATGAAATATGACTATACTTCTATTTCTGGAACATGTTGCCTAGAATGAACTCTACATTTCAAGCACAAGCTAAAGCTTATAAAACTGTGACTTACAAATGAGGACAGCCATATGTAACTAATCCTACAGCTCTGGATTGAGGGATTCCAATCCAGGATTTCTCTGACATGCCACTTAAACGTTAGTGTCTGGGGTGTATATATGTCTTTTTTTATTTGCATTATTTTACAGTTTTGCCTCTCAGACTTAAAGGTAGGAGATTTTGAAAAAAAGTGAGAGTCAGGCAGATTTAGAAAGTAAACATACACCCCTTTCTCTCGGAGCTCACCCCGAAGCCACGCCTCCCAATCACATGGACGTGCATTACATGAAGATGCGCTTCTGTGACTTCGGCCATCATGCACATAAGTTGGCTGATGTTTTTAGTGTTTTATAGCTTCCACAGATGATTCATATTCTTCGTTTTAATGTGAAACTGCCGAACTAATCGGTTGCTATCGGATTGTAAAGAGAAGTTACAGCAATTTAACAAAAAGTGCATCAGAATGAAATCTCCTACCCTACCTTTAAGGTTCATTGTAAATAAAAATGTAAAGTTAAAAAAAGTAATGGGCTTAAAGCTACAGGGTTAGAGGGCCTGGCCCACATCTGTTCCTTGATTCAGTTTTTTGGTCTTTCACATACTGTACGTTTAGGAGGATTTGTTCCTTAAATACAATAACATTAAGGAACATTCTGTAACATACATACCCATCATGCAAAAAAAAAACAACACACTTAGTCAGTAATACATCCCCCAGATTCAACATATGGTTACCTATATGCTAACAACACAAATACATGCAATGCCACTCACAAAACTGGGGTTTGAGTCCCCTTGATACCGCAAACTGTTTTCACTCACTATTAAATTCTGTTTTGCCCACGGTTAAGTTCCATTTTGGAGTTTGGCATAAAAACTAGTGTTTAAGGTTAGACATTAAAAAAACAGGATAAAAGATTGAGTGAAGATCATTTTAGTCATGGATACAAGTTCAGGCCATGATGAACATGTAGAGATGCAGCCAGAGAAATACACTCACATGTTGTTAAAGACTGAAACACTGACCATGTGACGCTTTCCTGGTGAGGCTGAGTCGGCAATCTGCATTATGAGTGAAGGTGCTAGTCCTGCAAATGTTCTGCTTTGAGTTGTGCGGTAGTTGCACAGGAAGACTAAACAGATACAGAAAATGAGCTAGTCCACTATATTTATGAATTCAGGGTGGAACTTTCAGTCTCACTTTTCTGCAACAGGGCAAACCTGCAATGTTCTTTTGCTGTGACTCAAAAATAAGGACAAGCCGAAGCATCCCTGAGTCCTGAGTCTTGCTGGTGTGTGTTAAAAATGGATTGCTTTTGTATATCTATGTTAAAATCTAACATAGAACTTACTTGTCATGATTTATTGAAAACATATTGCTGATCTGCTAAATACTACACTTACACATGCACAAAACATTGCATGAGAAGAAGATATGTCTGTTGGTTCATTATGTAGCTGGAAACCTGTTACCAAACATCAGCCAAATACCCGAGAAAGCCATTAGACAGGACATTTAAAGACTGACTTCCTCTTAAATATCGTCTTTATAGCCTCTGTTTTTCAAATACAGCTTAGAGGTTCACCAGCAGGCAAAGAGAGAGCAAAAGTGTAGAGGGAGAGAGATTTAAATCTGTAGCATTCATTTAGAGATCAGACACTCAGAGAGGATCAACTTAAAGCTGTGTCTCAGCCTCACATTTCACTCCTGTACTTATGTTTGAGTGTGGGGCACACACGCATCCATATGTACAGTAATTACTGAACATCCCAAACGGTGCTCTAACAGCCTTACTGTGAGGGATTTCCATTATATATTGGAATTTCCATTCACCAACAAGAGCAGTGGCACTGTCAGACACTGATGTTGGGGATGTTTTAGAGGAGTTTTGTTGCCACGAGGAAGCAAATGCAACTCACCAGTCAAAGTTTATGCAGATGATGCTCAGTTTTATGACACTGTGAAAGTCCCTGTTTGGGTACACAGAGAACTCATTGTCTGTGATGTACTGCATTAACCTTCCCAATGATTAAACTTGTGTGCCAATCAGAACAGCAGAGGCCTGGGATTACAGCGGCAACATCTGTGGATCGTGCTAATGGCCCGCATATGTTTTTAATGTTTAGATTTAAAGTCAACATGTTGCTCTTAGTTTCATCTAAGAGAGGAAGGCAGGGTGAGGGAGGGTGGAGGGGCATGGGATGATAACACACTCTCTCACTAAAATAAGTAAATCATGACTGAGTGCAGCTGTCATCATTAACCAAAGTACCACTGATGACAAGAGACCCACCCAAACTCTGCCAGTGTCCCTGAGCACTTAAGAAAACCCAAATAGCCCCATCTGTCAATTTTACACTCTATGATTCTTACTTAGCACACAGAGCCACTGTAAGTGTAATATGCTGTGGGGGTTTTATAAAAAAACAAATACACACACCAAAACATATTTATGCTCTGAGCTGGTATTTTTAATCCGTGTTTTAGAGTGAAAGCCGGAAAAGGAAGAGTATTTTAAGAGTCACATGCAGGGCAGGGCAGGGGGGCCAATTCAAGTCAAGTGGAACTAAAAGGAACAGGCTACTCTCTTTATCTCTCTAATGTACAATAGATAGAAACGTCTACTTCCTATGAACAGTCCACTCAGGTGAGATCTGCAGTGGATGTGTTTAACCTTATAAAATGATGATGATACTTACAGCAGTTGCCATTCATTCTGAGACTTTGTCAATTTCACTACATGTCTAGGACATACAGTGGAATCAAAACACTGTTTCTCTGTCACCTTAGTGTTGTAGATACAAATAAGGAGTATAAAATAAAATAAATAAGGTAAACTAATGATCTACACAGAGTAAAAATATAAAATATAGGTTGACCTATTCTTTTGACATATTAAGACAATATGTAAATTCTATGTCTCTATACAAACCTGAGTGCAAAGTTGGCTGCAGTGTACAAAGTAAGATATATGTAAACATCAGCAGCATCTGTCACCAATGTTCCGTTTTACTAGTAGCAGCTTGAAATAACAGGATAGCATGTTTACCTGTGATGATGAAGTATAAATCTTTTTTTTTAAATTCTGCTAAGTTACCATTAACTGCGGGTTAGCTTGCAAGCATTTCTTAGTTTTAATTGTGTAAAAGTGTCACATAGCTAATCTCTGATTTAGGTTCAGATTTTCTTTTCATATGGCAGATCAGTGGCAAAATGTAAAGTCTGTTTTGGCTCCATATGCAGTGATGCATCCTGATTAACACCCTATAATGTAATCAAAAGTCAAAATAATAAGTCTTGTAATTATAAAATGGTGGTATGGTGTATATGAATGAACCTCAGTAGGAGTCCAGCGTGGATGTGTTTATGATCTTGTTTATTCATTAGGTTGTGAAGAGATTATAAAAAGAGGGAAATAATCCATCAAAAATATACTAGACATGAAAAACATCTTGTGGCATCTAATGTTTGTGTATGTATTAAGAAGGCCCAGCGTGTTTGTGTGTGTGTGTGCTTCCATGCACTTTGTGTTTGTGAGACTAAGAGCTTGTTTGGATGTCGATCATCAAAAACAACAAAGACTCACATTTCCCTCATCATTAGCGCCCTCGGATCACTGTCACATACTCTCCATGTCGCACTCTGTTAATCCCTCAGTTCACATACTGTTGTAGAAGGGTATTTACGCATCAGTGGATCAGCAGTAATTCACAGAGAGATCAGGCAGAATAATAAAAAAACAATATAAAAGCTGTTTTGATGCTGCGTTTTAATGTGCCGGGATCAGTGCAACATAAAAAAAAAACAATACAGATGTAAAATCCTCCATATGTGCCATGTATGATCCTGTTTGTAAGACAGATCAGAGTTGTTGTGTCAAAGAAACAATTATGTTTTGATTGTGAAATTTAACCAGCATGAAATGTAAACAGACATTTGATTAGAGCAGTTCTAAAGCAGTAAATAAACCTGTGAAGTGTGGCCTGTTTTTACGACAAACTAGTGAGAAAGTTACTAAAAGTAATGAAAATATTTTAGTGTGTGTAATTTTTTCAGTGAAAAAAGATGATTGCAGTTTTCAGGATATCACAGGTTATTATTTTCCTGCTCCATCCACAGTGTGTGTATGTTTTAATCTCTCCCTACATGTGTGCTGTGCTTGCTTTTTGCCGGCCTATCTGTGTCCTGCATATGTGTTTCAACTTAATCCACCTCTTCCACACACACACTCACTCACTATTGTTTCACAGAACGAAAAAAAAACAGCTAATATTGGTTGTTATTTAAACACCAGAGCAGATAGGCAGCTGAACAATAATTATTTTCTGGAACAATAATTATTACCATTTAATTCTGTTGTTTACCATTTTGCCCGGTGGCCCCTCTTTAAAAGGCAGCCTCTATCCATAATGGCGAGCCCTTGAGCAGAACTACATTTAACACAAATATCAAATAATTAAAAATCAAATAATTGGAAAGGAAAAGTGTGTTGTTGTTTTTTTTTTTTTCAAATATTTGAACATTAATTGCCAGAGAAAAGTGTGAGCGGGTCCTTTCCAGACCACTGTTCATGGTGGTTTTTGGTATTAGAAAACACCTGATTTCATATTTTTGAATTCATGTTGTGAAAATGGTGATTTTTTTAAGTTATTGTTAGTCATCAGATGCATTATTTTAAATTTTGGAAAAACAAATGAAATGTATTGAGTCTATATTTACCATGCAGCTCATGCATGTACTTGACCACTGTATTGATAACTGGTTGATGCCGGGCTATAGACATGTCCTGATTACTGCCTAATCTGTTCTATCAGGTGACTTAATTTGACTTCACTGCCTCAGTTTCTGTGTCCTCATACCATGCATGCAGTCATTGTTTACTGGGTCACTCGACAAGAACAGTCCTGTGCTTTTCCTTCTGTGGAAGATCAGGGCCTGTTGAAAGCAACACAACTAAATCGACCATTGAAATATCATATCATATACTTTGTGGTCTGCCATATTTGTTTATCTTTTATACAACATGAAAATAAATAGAGCTAGATCAGCCGTGCACTGTTTAATCTGACAGACCTCTCTGATGTGTGTGTAACAGCGTGTATGATCGCCCCTGTGCTGTATGTTTGAGGGGATTAGAAGCCGGATCACGGGATTACACAATTAAAGCTCGCCTGGGTTGAGGAGGGTCACGCTGATGTGATATGGCATGATGAAAGAAGGTGTGTCCACACAAACACATGTTGACTGTCATGTAAGCTGATCAATGATGCATGCAATTTGTCATTTTTTTAAATGAATCATCCTTAAAATACATGCCACATACTAGAATTATTAGCTGCTCCTTTATGGTGTGACGGGTGTAACCAGAAGGTCTGTCACAAAGATCATCCACAGTTTGCAAATGACTTCCAGTTAGTCTACTCTTGACCATTTGAAGCCTCCAAAAACCCCAAATTCCATCACCAGCTCTGCTTGCATCTCTGCAACCATGGCTTTCAGCACCTGCTAATCATGTGTTGAGATCTTGGCAGCTGAGGTCATGGATGCCACTTTTTCTTTTCCTCTCTTCATCTGCTTGATTTTCCGATGGAAACTCGCCTCTCTCGTCTCTCTCCTTTTATTCACCCCCTCCATGCCTGCTTCACTCTCTATGCTGCCTGGTGATTAAGCGGTAGTTTAACCTCCAGTCCTCATTAATAATAGAGGAATAGAAAAAGCCCGGGTTGTTCCGCTTCCTGTCTGTAGCACTAATAGAGCCTTTAGCGTTCACATTAACATAGCTCTTGTTTACTCAGGCAGATGGACAAGACAAGCCAGGAACATGGACATTGAGAAAGATAAGACACATAAATGCATCATGCCTACAGTGTAGTGCATAGATCTTATATGGCCAAAAGTATAAGGACACCTGAATGGAAGCCAGAAGGCTATTATGGAAGGATTTCCTCTGGATTTTAGAGTTTGTGTGCCTATGAACACAGTGTACAATGTGACAAAAGATGTCCACATAACGGTTACCTTGGGTTCCAGTAAGACACTAAAAGGCAATCATGACTCATGACATTAACTTTTCCAAATGTGCTTATAATATGCCAGAATTAAAGCTCTTTACAAGGTTAATGACAATGACTCTCTATCACACACACACACACAGAGAGAGAGAGAGAGAGAAATAGTGAGTACAGGCCTTATGGGACGACATTTGTGGTAATTCATTCAGAATCCATTTTAACGCATTGTGCAAGCCTAAGTGCCAATCTTCCTTTTTGGTGAGTTTCCATGATTTTATGTGCCATATAAAAACGATGCAGTTTGCTCCACAATGGCCTATTTAAGTTACATTACTGCCGAATATTCCCCAGTAAAGAAAATTAAGCCATGATGCTGTGAGATCATCTCAGTTAGTTATCTTCTCCCCGCAGAGATGTGTCGCTTTGACACCCCGCGGAGAGCTGAATGATTCTCTTGGACGAGAGATAATAGTCTTACAGTGTGTCTTTGGTCTAAGATTTCTCCCTCTCTCTCTTTTTCTCTGTGTCTTCTTAGATCCAAAAAAGTTAAAAAATATGTTCTTGATCATAATTATGCAAACATTGTAGGTGTGATAGAAGGCAAAAAAAGTATTGTGCAATAACGTTTACTAAGTTTATGACACAGTCTCATAAATCAGTTCATCTATATTCATTAATGTGAAGAAAATCCTGTAAATCCTGCTTAGGATATCGTCTCCAGTTCCTAAATTCTGTTTAAATGCTATGAGAAATGACATCACAAGTAATATGTACCATTAGTTCTGCTGACTTGTTACTGAAGCACAGACTTTCTAAAAACATCAATCTGTGTAATATTCAGAAGATAAAACGTTAAAGAAGCAGCGGTTTAACATGTTTTAGCTCATTAACCTCAAATTGTGTTGTGCATGTTACAGTGTTCTATAGTATAAGGTTTTGTTTTTTTTAATAGATTTCCTGGCTTAGATTGGTATCAGAGCTTCCCCATGAGGACAAGAAAGTGCCTGGCTCTCAGCTCCATTATGATGTGGTGATAATGTAATTTTGACCACAAAAATAAAACCAACAATATTCACAAGAATTTCCCTCATTAACAGTGTTAAGTTGGATTCACCGCTGTGTTGCCGAGAAACGTGAATCAGAATGTGTAGCCTCTACAGTTCTCAGCAGAGGAAAGTTTCACGTCATGTCTGTATTCACACACATGCTCTCTCTCTCTCTCTCTCTCTCTCTCTCTGGACCCTGCCCCTCTGACCTTGCAGGCTCTCTCTGCCTGCCTTTAAAGCACAGTGTAGCGCCCAGCAGTCTGTCTGCTCTGCAGAGCTAATTGGCTCAGTGTTCACTGTTAACGTCTCATTACTCATTCCACTTAGAATAACTTCCACAAGTTTGCTTGTGTTCAGGGGTCATTAAATGTCAAGCAAGCCTTTAATTATGGACCTGGATCAGCTCAGTAAATAAAATTGCATCTCCGAGCAGCTCTGAATGTACAGCGATCTACGTGAAATATAACCACTATTTAATATAACTATAATGAATGTTGACAAGGAGTCCTAACAGCATTGAACTTGAAGCTGGTCTTAGCAATACTGAAACATATTAGCACATATAGTTCAAGGGAGGAGGCTCTAAACTGACTACCACACAGTGTGAATTAAAGCATGGACAGCAACATTATGTACACATGGACTGACTAATATTAATAATAATTATTGGTTTATGAATTTACTCGTTTACATTTGGGTAAAGATGATGAAGTATTCTTAGTGTAACACAGCTGTAATTTAGTGACTGCCCCAGATCATCAGCTGCCTGGATGATACGGCTGTAACAGAGTGGGGTCAGTACGTTTTTTAATGAATTTAACTATGGATTTAAAAAAACAAAACAAAACAAAACAAAACAGCATGGTTTTGGCAGACAAGACTTCATGACGTAACAACTCTGGAGGCGAACTCTAAGGTGTTTTGACGCATGCGCTCACTTTAGCCTGCAGTCGATCTGCTCTTTCCTAGATTTATTTCTCTGAGACATCTCTTATATGTAAAGACAAAAATGTCACGTGAAGAATTCATTTAATTAATAATCCTGTAGCTCGCTTTCTTTTCTCAGACAGAACGCATATGAACTCAAAGCCTAGAAAGTATCTGTATATAATTAATAAAAACTCTGCTTCTGTGAATCACGTGATATTTTTTTCACCAAAAAAAACAATAATCTCCTAATAATTCATTGGCTGGTGTTCCAGATCTTCTATGAAATATTGGAACGTTTAGTGGCTGCTCTGTTCTGCTAATTGGTACAAGCGCCTCAGGCAGAGCTCACATCTAACAAACTGAGGAGACAGCGTCGCTCACGGGGCTGCGGCCGTGTTGGTGCGGGAACACAGTAAAAATAGAGGCATGACAAATAAAAGCTCAATTAGAGCAGATGGCTGCGGCCGCCTTACTGTTGCTGTGGTTTTAACATATGGCCTGGAAACATATAAAACAACCATCCAAAGACAATGTAACACAAAAAAAATTGAATTTGAAAAAAAACGATTTTTGGACTTAATAGAATACAGTGGCCTACAATAAGACTGAGCATTAATCAATAATATTAGATCATTTTTTACTCTAATATTATTTGTTTATGAAGCTGGAGAGAGAGAAATGACCCCCCCCCCTCCCTGTGTGGTGGCACACTAGAGAGGCGTGCGCGCGTGCACACGAACACGCGCACAACTAAATCCATAAGGTTTATGATTATTAGTGAAAATTGACGGATTTTTAAAAAACAACAAATCACTGACAATAGTCTTAATAATGAATTTTTTTCTCATTTGTTAAGAAGTGTGTTAATTGAAATGCACAGTAAATCTTGAACAAATAAACAGAAGTGTCCCATTCAGTAAAAAGACGTGCAGCATTAAGTAAGGATTAAAAACTGCGGAATGCAGGAGGATTGTGCACCATATTGTAGCCTACATATGCCTTTAAATCCACCATAAATGAATGGAACACTGCTGTATGCTGGATCATTTCTGATTCAGGCCTGTTTTATAGTCCGTTTTAAAACAATGTGAAGTAGAAACAAAAAAATATAATATTATTGTAAGAAAAATAATTTGCGGAAAATACTTTTAACACATGAAATCAATGGCGTGTGGTAATTCAGACATGATCCAATGTGTTTTGAGGAAAGGGGTGATGGATTTCAATATGGTAATCACTCACCCGGGGCATGTTTCATTTATTGACAGATTTGATGTTAAATGTCTCAAGCTCACTTAGTGTTGTAGCTCTTAATTTATTACGTTTTGGGCGCTCTCTCTTTTTTCTCCCTGCTTTGACCCTCTGAGGTCACACAAGCAATTCTTTTTTTAAACGCATGATTAATTTCTCAGTAGGGCGACCGGCTAATGCATTATAAAAAAACAGTGAAGTGAAATGTATTCCAACGGGGCTAATAGCGCTATTGTATTCCAATAAGGCTTTTTGCTGCCTCACATGGTTTAGTCATGCTCAGCTTTTGATAACATGTCAGACATCTTTAATAAGGCAGAGGGGAAGTTGTGTGTCATTATGCTCTTTATTTGCAAAAACCGCTTTTATTATTATTATTATTATTATTGAGGTTTTTGTATTTTTCATTTAATAGGCTAGATTTTTGTAGAATTTCCTTTTTTTCGAATAGTAATTTCGAAAAACATATTTTATAGATAAAAACTTTCCAAATATGCACTTATTGCAGCTAAAAGTCCGAAATAATAATTCCTAAAATTCCAAGTGCATGCTGTAACGTCAGTGAGACGTCATAGGTCTGATTCTATAATAAACTTGTGAAGACATGTTTTCGTTTGTAAGCTGATTGGTTATCACCTCTTCAACCTCCTCTACCTGTTTTTTTATTTTTTACTTCTCATCTCTCTATTGTGACGTCATCGGTGTCAATAGCGGCCCGTGCGTGGCTCGCGCTCGGGTGTCCCCCTCTCTTCCTCCTCCTCCCTCTCTCTCTCTCTCTCTCTCCCACTTGTCCCATTGCAGAGTGTTCCCGTGGCGTCCGTCCGCGAGACAAAAGCACGCGCGGTGACAACCTAAATTGGTTTGAAAAGGAGCAGATGGGGCTCACGCTCTCTCTTCTCTGTGTTTGTGTGTGTGTCCACAAACACACACACAAACACAGATTTAAGACTGAGCCTAAAAGCAATCCTGTCATGTTTATCAAGATGCTATTGAGGAAAAACTGCCGAGAATAAATTACAGCCAATCTCAATAAACAGCAGCCTTTTAACCAGATTGACAGTTGCTCAGACAGATACCATGTAAAATGCACAAAGAAGTTAAGGGTTGGTTAAAGATAGCTTTCCTTAACTTTCAGTCTTTTATAGTTTCAGTGGTATTAATCAATAATCTTCTTTAGAGTCTGTAGAAAAATAAGTGGTTGTTGTAAATTGTAAAATAGTTGTTGTTTCTTTGTATTTTTGCAAAGAAATGAAAGAAAAAAATAAAGAGAAGTCCACCATGTTGGGGTCACAGACTGAAAAGAGGTGCTTCACTCCATCCCTGTTTGTTTTATTTCCCATATATGTATTATTATATATTATTTTATTCTGCAAGCAGGACTGTGTGAAAATGTGTCAAAGTTGTTTACGGTGCATGTGTTGGACAAAAGACCACTGTAAACTCTGCTCTCTTAGTATCTGTGTTAGGATTATGAGTTCCTAAAGGACAGCCACTGTCTGTTATATATGTTCTTTCTGTGTCATGGCTGCAACTTTGTTATTGTACCCTATAGCCCACAATGATCAGTCAATATTTGGTAGCAGACTTCTCCGTGTGCAGTCATCCTCTCAGACATTAGGTGTTGATAAAAGTGAAGCAGTTAATATAATGCAGGACTTCCTATTGTCAGGCCTGTGTAATGCTTGAGCATCACTATGCTCGGTCACTCTAAGTGCTCAGTGCAGGGGTGTGGTACGGAGTCTCCCCCCTCTCCAGAGAACACACCGATCCCTCGTTTTGTTAAATAAAATAATCCACTGAAGATTTTGGAGGGCCCTGTTCAGGTGTATTGTTGCTGCCTTTTATAGCAGCGCCTGCTAGCCGTGAGCCTAGGCTACAGTGTGCTTCCTGCTGCCTTTTATCTCCTGGGAACCAACCTGCACATGTATAGAGAGTCGTGTTTCCAAAAGCCTTCTCAGCCTTGAATGTGGGTATCAGCTGCACTGACAGACATTACTCTGATCCCCAGACTGCCTCTCTCTCTCTCTGCCTGCTTGTCTGTCTGCTGTCTCAGCTTTTTATTTTTCCTTTCTTCTGGCCCCTACGGTCAGGCTAATGTTTTACTCCACACTGTGTCTGTGTTTAAAAGCCACATCACAAATGCCTGCAGTCTCTTCTGCTGCCAGCAGTCACTTTTAACATCAGTTTGCTGGTAATTAATTTGCAACTCAGGGTGCAATGTGCAGTAGACCAGCAGACACACATCTGATGGCGGCAGCCTGTATACTGTACTTATGAGAAGTGTGGAAATGTCAAATTAATTTCAAATGAATATTCATTAGGTCACTAATAGAGTGGCTAAATTGTGTTCAATTTGAAATTTTAGGTTGTTGTCATAGCTGTTAAAGGTTCATTGTGCGGGACCCAAGAGGCATGCGCGTGCACGCGCGAATGCGTGACTTTTCCAGCGTCATTCAGACGGTCCAGCACAGAGCAGCGCGTGAAGGAGGGGGGGGGGGGTGAAGAGCGTGTTTGTGTATATGGAGGTGCGTGCGTCCCGGATGGTGGGCTGAGCTCGCGCCAAACGCCAATCAAACTCAAGGCAGGTGTGCGGTCGAGAGAGCGAGAGAGAGAGAGAGGGAGAGAGAGAGAGGGATTAGGACGGAGCGCGTGTCTCTGAAAAGGGAATAAAGCCGGCGCGAGCGCCGCAGTTTACTCACATCTCACGCGCAGCATCGTTCCGCAGTCAGAGAAACCACAACAGAGCGGCAGCATCTGCACGTGTTTCCCGGATATCTCACTCTGTGTTTCCCAGATAAAAATGACTCATTCAAAGCTGCGCAGGAGGAATCGATCTTTCTTTTGACGGGGACATTTTTGACGCGTTTTGGGATTATTCCCACAAGTCAGAGGTAAGAGCGGCGTCACCAGTTCTACTGAAGTTTGTGAAACTGTGTGTAATGTAGCAAATGTGTTAGCGCAATGACTGGAAACAAAATGTCACATTCCGTTGCATCTCCATCCGGAAATAACTCTATTATTATTATTATCATTATTATTAATAATAATAATAATAATAATAATGATATTATTATTATTATTATCCTTTACGGCTACCACAGTTAGATCTGGTTGTTAATATTGTTCCATAAAAGTTCGCCTGGCCACGTCGCCTGCAGGCTCGTTTACAGCAGGCCGCAGGGAGATTTTTGCTAAAAATAAAGCTTGCGCCGAGCGGCAATAAAATGACAAAGATAGGCTACATATGACAGAATATGTGTGTAATATGTGGATCCTGTGCAGTAATATATGGTTTTAGATTTCTGGATCCGTGTGCTTGTAAAGCCCGTGTTTTCATTTGTAATGGTTGTAATGGTTTTTTGAATATGCAGGTGTTAAAAATTCTTAATTGTAGTAATGTCTTAATTATATGAAAAAAAACAATGGACAAACTGACAAATCTCGTATGGAAGAGTTTGTGTTTTTTTATTTGTAACGCAACCATAATGCATAAAAGAATTGTGTAATAATAATACATAAATAACATATATAACATATAGGCATAAAGTTTGCATCAAAATATCGAAGTGATATTAAAAAAGAAATTTAAAAAAAAACATTGTAAATGAAAGTGTTTAAGTTTAATTTGGTGAAAAATATAGCAGAATACATTCAATGAAATTTCCACTAAGTATATATACTTTCATTTTGACACACCGTTCTTTAATTTTCTGACGCTGTCAGTAGATTTTGAAATAGGTAGGCCCTATAAACTAATACTAACAAAACCGTACTAACGCATTACACCTGTGCGCTGCCATCCCAGAGTGCCACAGCCAGCCATTCATAGTGACTGCAGCCAAACTGACAGAAGTTGTGTGTTTTTCTCACATTAATGTTACAGATATTTTCACATGTGTGTGTTCTAGAAAATCTTTGGTTAATATTACAGTAACAGGGAGTTTTATAACTCTCTGCATAGCTGTTGTTGAAAACACACACAGGCAATCACACTTTGGAGCGCTGAATAAAGAGTAATACACTGACTTTTGTTTCAATAATATTCAAATGCATATGAGCAACAAAAGCATTGTGTTTTTAAAAAAACATTATTTCCTGTCAACCAAATACTTTATTGATATTCAGTATATTAATTCAGTTTATACATTTTTTGCTGTAATTTTTTTAAAGTACAGGTGACATTTTATGTATTTATTTTTACTCATGTTAGAGAATTCTAACAAATTATGTCTAAAAATGTAAAATGTAAATGAAAAAACAAACATTTAGAATCTAGAAGATCTAGATCTAGAATTATTTTTTTATTTTAATATTTTAATAAATTGTTCAAATATTTCTAAGAACATTAACATGGTATTTTATCAGTGTGTATACTCTACCAAAGGTTTTTTTTTTTTAAATATTTTTTTTTTAAATAATAAACTCATTTATCTCTTTTTTCTTTATTTTCATACAGGTTTCTCTACAACCAGTTTTCTTCCAAGTATGGACAAAACTCATCTTTCAAGCTCTAATGATATCATAATGACAAGCTCAACAGGCCCGTATCAACAGGAGCCCCTGACTCCACCCAGGCCCACCCATCATCACTCCTCCTCCTCATCCTCTCCTTCTTCTGTCTCCTCACCCCTCAAACCAAATCAGGTCGGCCAGGTCATCCTGTACGGCGTTCCTATTGTATCACTGGTTATTGATGAGAAGGAGAGACTTTGCTTGGCACAGATTTCCAACACACTCCTCAAGAACTACAGTTATAATGAGATTCATAATCGTCGGGTGGCACTGGGCATCACCTGTGTCCAGTGCACTCCAGTCCAGCTGGAGATCCTCCGCAGGGCTGGTGCCATGCCCATCTCGTCACGCCGCTGCGGCATGATCACCAAGCGTGAAGCTGAGCGCCTGTGCAAGTCTTTCCTTGGAGAGAACTCGCCACCGAAACTGCCCGATAACTTCGCCTTTGACGTATCACATGAGTGTGCTTGGGGTTGCCGTGGTAACTTTATCCCAGCACGATACAACAGCTCCAGGGCCAAATGCATTAAGTGCTCCTTCTGCAACATGTATTTCTCACCAAATAAGTTTATTTTCCATTCCCACCGCACACCAGACGCCAAGTACACCCAGCCCGACGCTGCAAACTTTAACTCCTGGCGCAGACACCTAAAACTATCTGACAAACACCCACCAAATGAGTTAATTTATGCATGGGAAGACGTCAAAGCAATGTTCAACGGAGGCAGCCGAAAGAGAGCGCTGCCCTCCTCGGCCCAGTGTTCCTCCATGGACCCTATGAAGTCTCTCCAGGGTTCAGTGGTGCCTCACATGATTGGGCGTGACCTGGGTTCTCAGAAAAGACCCCGCTTTGATGATGAGGACGATCTGGATGGAGGCAGTCTGTCTCCACGTAAGACACCTCGTAGCTACCCTGTGATCCCCGTCCCAAGCAAAGGCTTCGGCATGCTGCAGAAATTCCCCCCCACATCTCTCTTCCCCTCCCCTTATCCCTTTCCAGCGTTTGGCCTATGCCCGCAGAAAAAAGAGGACAGTGATGTTTCAGCTGGGCAGAAAGGAGCGGGCTTGTCGGGTCTTTTATGGCCTGGCCGCAAAGACACTTTTTATCCTCCTTTCTGCATGTTTTGGCCACCAAGGGCAGCAGGAGGAATCCCTGTTCCGACCTACCTCCAGCCTCAGCCCAGCACCCTCTCCTCCCTGGCAGACAACCCCTCTCTCAGACAGGCCTTCCTGGACCTCTCAGACCCCAGTGACTCTGCAGCTGCAAGTGGCAATGGAAATGGTGTCAGTGCCACTATGGCCCCTACCAGCGGGACAACCACACCCAGATCCGGGCTGTTTGACCCAGAGTGCACAACTGTTACCCCAGACCTTCGACCTGTGACATCAGAAGGCTGGCTCAAACTATTGGACGCCCCAACCCTCCAGACAAGGAAGCCGACTTACGGCTCTGCCTTCCGTCCCGTCATAAAGGATGCAGAGAGCATCGCCAAACTCCACAGCAACGGTGGAGGTGTCACTGGGGCAACAGACGAAGACTTTGGGGTTGTGGTCACTGGGCCGGATCGACACCAGCGACTATCTCCCACAAGCAGCTGTAGTTATGGAAGTGAAAGCGGAGGCGATGGTGAAGCTGATGGAGTAGAGAGTGAGGAAGAAGGAGAAGTGGACGTGGAGTCATCCAAGCAGGAGGAGGAGGAGGAGAGGAGCTTCACGAACAGGCCTCCACAGACTCAAAGCAACCTGTACCTCCCTGCGCTGAGCGACAGCACCGGAGAGGACAGGGGGAAGGACAGAGGGAACGGTGCCATGTATCCCAGCTCCTCCCCTCGATCCTCCTCAGATCCCATCCAGCAGGAGCCCCCCAGCCTTCCTGCATCCCCTCCTGCCAGCCTGCCTCTCTCCAGCTCTACCCCACCTCACCGAGAGGACACAGCTTACAAAAACGTAAATATCCCCACAGGCCACTTTAGCTAATTATTATTTAAATGGTGCTGCAGTCAGGCAGTGGTGTGATCTGCATAAGCAGATTGATACGCCAGTTTCTCCCTGTAGAAATTGAAACAGTCACCCCACTCTGATCCCTGCTAATAGGCCCAGGCGTGGATTGTTTAATGGCCACAATGTGTTTGCTCTCCCTCTGTCACCCCAGCCTGTTAGGGCAACTCTAATCTTTAACCTGTCGACTCCCACATTATAGCAGGCCTCTGAGGGTGGGTGAGTGGGTGGGTGGGGGTGGGGTTAGAGTTATGAGGAGCATTTTGAATTATCTAAGGTGACATGCTCACTTTTAGAGGGAGATTAAGTCAGGGAGATTATGTATGCAGAATTGTACACATGAAAATGACCATAAAAACGTATTTGGTGCCTAAGTCAAAAAGTGAAACTAACTCAATTTTATGGGTTAATCTGTTGTGTTATTAAAGTACTATACAATGCATAGCATGTTAATGCATATTGACTTGTGTTGCAGGCCCACAAAAACAGAGATGAAGGACTACCTGCATACGTGACCAAAGACAGTTCCAGCATCTCTGGTGAGTTCAGTCTTTCAAAACACTTTTTTTCACCAAATAGCAGTACACAATCTATTCCTACGAACTGTTACACACTATCTGTTTCATCAGACGTCTGACTCAGTTGTATTATAGCATGTTTGTTTCATTTATTGTCTGAGTGAGTGGTTTTATTGTGTCCCCGTGTCCCTGCGAGCCTCATATTCCTGTGACGTTTCATTTGCTCCCCTCATCTCCCACCCTGACCCTTTTTACTGAGGAAAATGTCTCCAGTGTATTGACGAAAACACACACACACACACACACACACACACACGATGCGTACACTTAGTTATCTCCATGTGTCCGGATAACCAGCTCAGCCAATGGGCCTTACTGAATCTCTCTTCCTGTCTGTCTCTCTCTCGTCGTTCTCCCAGATGAAAACAAAGAGCAGAATAGTTTCTTTGTGTCCGAGAGCGAGACGACAGCGCCGGACTACTGGAGGGAGAGCTCAGGTACTCACATATGTTTTTCTGTTTGAGCAGCTGCAGTCCGATGGAAAACGACAAACAATAAAAAGTGAAATTAGGGAGAGGTAGAAGTACCATTTTTAGCATCATTGGTTTAGCGTCTGCCTTTGTTTTTACTCTGAAGGAGTTTGCAGGACAATCTGAGGTCATCGTTAAACTCAAGGAAATAAATATGTATAAAAATATGAATGAGATACAGTGATCTTTGTTTTAACACACAAAGCAGTGAGGGGAAGCTCCTCAGTCTTTATCCACCTTCATCTTCCTCTTCCTCTCAGTTGGTGAGTTGAGGGATTTATATAAATACACAGTGAGATGAAACAGCAGTGGAAAGCTGCTTCTGTGGCCGCTCTGCCACGGCCGCTCTCTTTAGCAGCATTTGTCGCCAGGCGCCGTTACTCTTAGGGGGGCCGTTATAGTTCAACAAGAAAACATCAGCTCAGAGATAAGCAGCCGCGCTGGCAATCTCCATCCCAGACCCATATCGCCGTCAACATAATTGCCTTTTTTCTCCTTTCTCAGCGCAAAAAAACCCTTCCCCGTTTGAAAAAGATCACAGCTTATTGCCTTTTTATATCTGTCAGGAAGACATTAAAAGTGCTTTATGACATCTGTGCCAACATTTATATCTACCCCCCCATTCCCTCAACCCCTACACACACACACACACACACACACACTGTAATGATCCCTGCGCATAATGTATAATGTATTTCGAAAAATTACACGAAACAAATTAAATGAGACCACCTTTCCCCTGATTGCCAAACGTCTCCCTGGGCGGTGGGAAGCTCTACGTGATTAGAAGGCCTGATTCCTCTGAGTCCCACCTACCCCCCCTCCACTGTCTTTAAACTCTCCCTCTGTTTCTAGGGAGAAAAAATAATCTAATTTTCCATTTATGTAATGCAAACCGCCTTGGCTTTGACTATTCACGGTTAATTGACTGTCAAACGAGGTTGTTATCCTCGGGCACTGTCTGCAAATTTGCTTGTCAAATGAGACAGAGAGAGGAGAGGAGAGGAAAGGAGAGAGGAGAGGAGGAGAGTGAGAGAGGAGAGCTCTCTCTCTCTCTCTGCTCTAAATGAGGGAGAGAAGCATAGGGAGACTTAAGGAGCCAGGACACCAAATGACTGCAGGAGAATATACACATCGAGGGTGCTGGATTGCTTCATTTAAGGCGTTCAATGCCTCATTGTCACAATTCAGACGTTAGTGCAAACACATATAATGATATAGACACATTCATACTGGTACACTGAAAACAGCATGTGATGGCAGTGTTTGTTTTGAAGTTTTAAAGCAACAAGTTGACCACCTGCAGTATTAACAAACTTAAATAATTACACAGAAAAACACTGCAATAAATATAAGCATTAATAGCCATACATGTCAATCTAATTAAAAAAAAATCCAACACACATCTTTGACGTTACAACAGCTGTCAGCAGATGTGCTTTAGTTTTTGGTGTTGTCGGCTGCATGTCCATCTAAACTTTGACTGTCTTAAGCTCCCACAGTATGTTCAAGAAGGGAATGCAGCAAAGAGCTCAATTCTTTCATGAACTTACACTGACACCTAGAGGACAAAGAGTGAATTACGATGCACTCAGAGGAGCAGGCAAAGATGTGGCAGTGGAGCAGGGGTTTTCCTGCTAAGAGGCAGGAATGTTATGAATATAAACAAAAAGGATCGAAGTGAAGGAAAATTAATCAGTGTCAAAATCAGTTACATGCAAGACGCCAAGGTGCCAAGCAGAGGCCCTGTGTTGTCATAGGTCATAGGTTTTTAGAATGCCAGGTTAGAATAGTCTGATCAGTACTTACAGCTTAAGTGTCCACATTTCTTGTGCCACTGAAAAACAAAAACTACTCTCTGTGTTTCCAGGTGATCAGAACCAAGGTGCCGTCTCTCCTGTACCACTAAAGAAGGATGTGGAGAACATGGAGAAAGGTAAAGATTTAAGTTATGCAGTTGGCAGCCTATAGATTTAAACTCTGTAAGTCCTAACAAGCACTGATATTAGGAGATATTTTACTGAATGTGTCTGTTCTCCTTGTCCTTTCCGTCCCGCTGCAGAGGAGCTCCAGAAGGTTCTTCTGGAACAAATTGACTTCAGGAGGAGACTGGAGCAGGAGTTTCATGCTTTGAAGGGCACCTCACCGTTTCCTGTCTTCCGTAAGTCTTTTTTTTTTTTGTCCCTCCCCTCACCCCACTTTTTCATACAAGGGCAACTTCTCCTTTTCTGTCTTGGTTAAGGTCTCTTGCACCTTTTTTCCTCACTTACATTTTCACCTTTTTCCTCCTCCTGTTTGTCTGAACCCTGTCCCTGTTTCTGTCTTTATAATCCACACACGATCAGTTACACAGACAATAAGACTGCTCCTACTCATCAGAGCATTTTGATACTCATTTCAGATAATTTTCAAGATCAGATGAAACGAGAGCTCGCCTACAGAGAGGAAATGGTCCAGCAATTACAGATGGTAAGACTGATGCTACAATCAGTGCTGAACAATGACACAAAAGCATGCTACTGAATGACAAATAAAACATACCATCACAGATGGATTTAAGCCTCACTGATCACTTTCACAATCGTCTCTGTAATGATTTCTGGGAAAGAACATAATTAAGGCTAATTATAAGACACTTGTCAGTGAAATATAATTACTGAGTCTGAACAGGGAAAATGTGTACAAATATTAAGGAAATCCAAAAATGTATTGGTTAAACCCAAAACTGAAAACAACAACCATCCATAGGACTCAAATGGACACTTATGTCGTTGCTTATCTGTCGATCAAAAGACAGAGCCAGTCATCCAGTTTGTCTTTCATGGGTGATGAGTTCCTCTGTCTGACTGTTTCCTTTGACATCAATCACCGGAGCAGCCGGCAGACAGCCTGACAGACGCTGTTTGTCTTTGCGTGTCTTTGACACATGCAACAACTGTACACGCTTGTGTGCACATAGCAGCGAAGCCAGCACACACACACACAAGAGCAGAGCCACATGTTAAAAATCAGACCAATGAATAAGCTCATTTATAAGCTAAAAGAAGAGAAAAGCGTCTAGAAGCAGCAGATGGATCTGTCTGAGAGTAATGACACATTCATTTCACCCAAATATTCAAATGAACTCATTGTTTCATTTATAATTTTTTATTTTGTGGAATTTTTCAAACTTTTTAAACTTGCCTAGATATATGAGTTTGTGTAATAACCGATAAAATTACCTCCCCCCCATAAACAAGAAAATGTTGATCTCTTTATAAAATGCATTTTTTATTAATTAATGTAGCTATTACTCATTATTGATTCATGGTTTTGATGAAACTGCTGTTTTTTGTGTCTTTCAGATTCCTTATGCAAATATCATCAGAAAAGAAAAGATCAGCTCCCACCTGAACAAGTAGTGAGACCTTTAATGTAAGTGAAAACGTTTGTAATATATAGGAATAAGAACAAAGTGGTGACCTGTTATAAGGGGTTTGGTATTGATAAATGGATACATCATAAACTAAAACAATAAAGACTTTTATTGCTTTTAAAAACCTATTGCTGATTTCAGTAAAAATAATCTTCACTTTCTTTTCACAGGTCGGGAGGAGAAAGTTTTTTTTTTGTTGTTTTTTTGTTTTTTTGTTTTTTAAACAAGGCCACAAAAAAGCTGAAGGATATCCAGGAGGGAGGCAGAATATATGGGACAGCCATTATTAAGCTGCTTCATCACTATCATCTCTGTTAATCACCCTGCTCTTACACATGCTGTCTGCTGAGCACTCTGTGCAGCGGGGTAGCAAAGTATTTTCCCTGACTGAGCCGCCTCATAATGAAACAAACTGGTGACATCAGGGGGAAAATGGAGCGCTGGCCGTTGGGTTTGAAGCTTTAACCAACCAAGGACCAAAGCAACAACAACGGCCTGCATGGTTGCCCTTTGTGAACTTTACAGGGCTTCAAGCAGAGACAAGGAGCTGTGTTATGACCTGTGACTGACTGCTGTGGCCCAACTGTACATACACTATGGATGGACTTCATGCTAACGTTGTCACTGTCATTACTGTTGTCACCATCAAATGGAGACCACACATGCAGACTGTTGTTTGTCCTCGGCCATGGACACAGATCCTAAGGCAGTATTGTCATATTGGGTTGTAAATCGAATCTACAGTTCAACAATTATGAAGATTCTTCTTTCTACTCATAGTTCTTCTTAATGTACAGAAAACCTAAAGTATTATATTCACCTGGGATGTAATTGCATTGTCACATCATGTTATACATTTCTAAAAAAAAAAAAGAACTTCAAAAATAACAGTTTGCTCAAAGGCACACTGAAGATACTTTTTATTGTCCATCCACATTTCATAATTTTTAGCCACCACCAGGTTAAAAGATAAGTGAATCTGCCCATGGGTGTTTTTTTTTTTAGATCATAAAGAGATGAATAAAGGCCAACTCTGTGTACTTGCTTTCTTGTCCAGGCCACAAGAAGCATCAGTCTGTCAGTACTGTATATTTGTATGTAAATGATGACATCATCTGACTGTATAAAATGACATACATGAAAATACTGAACCTCACAGTCTATCTATGTGTTTGTTTATTTATTTGACCCCCCCCCCCCCCAGATGCTGATTGTGAAAATATTATTTATTATAATGTTAAATTAAAATAGAATGAACGATGATGATGATGTTGATGATGACTATGATGCTGCTGATATTGGTACAGTCACGTCTATGTCAAAAGAATAAAAATGACAGCTCATCTTCCTTATTTATAGAATGAATGGAAAGAAGTTGACATTTACTGAGATAATGTTATCATTATAAACTGTTATTGCAGATGTATTTCAAAATGTTCTTGTAGTTTCTCTACTATTTATGTGTAAATTAAAAAAAGTTACAAAAACAACTTTTCATTGTTAGGACGTGTCATAGTGTTTATGGAATCCTTTCAGCCTTTAAAAATATTTGTTTATTTTTATATTATTTATATTATTTTATTTATTAGAATTTTTGATGAGACTTAATTGAGGTTTGCTCTTACCAAAATAAACAATTTATTTTTTATATATTTACTTATTTATAACTTTATATATTTTGTAATTTAAACATTTAAATTAGAATACAAAAATAAAGGCCACATTTTCTTAACTCCTGACAAATACAAAGAATTAAGTTTTCAGTTAATTTCCTTTTTTTCTTTTTTATATATAGGAAATGATTAAAGAGTGAGGGTGAAACACATAAAATGTTATTCGACCTGATTTTTGCGCAATTAAAACCAAGTACACCCAAATATCCCTGTGTTTATAATGGAGAGCCTGTACACACGTCAGCACGTTGCACGACCTCCGCTGCCTGTTTACGACAGCTGCATCTCTGGGAGTGGCGAAGAAGAAGAAGACGAAGGAGGAGGAGGAGGAGGAGGACTGGAAGTTGCCAGCATGGCGTTTACACTGTACTCTCTCATCCAGACCGCTATTCTGTGCACAAATGCTATCGCTGTGTTGCACGAGGAGAGATTTCTCAGCAAGAGTAAGTGTTCTGATGTGTTTTTATTCAACACACATACTTTGTGTTCAAACAGCGGTGTACACGATGCTAACAGCAGCTAGCTGGGCGTGATGTACACTGTTAGCTTGCTGCCTAGGATCTCTAATTAAGACTTTAAGAGACGAAAATGAACAATGTAAAGTAATAAGATGATCGATTTATTGGAAACTTGGAAATTTGTTGTCATATTGGTTCATGTACTCTTTGTTTTCCTCTCTCTCTCTGCAGTTGGTTGGGGTGTTGATCAGGGAGTCGGAGGCTTTGGGGATGATCCAGGGATCAAAGCCCAGATCCTCAATCTCATCCGCTCAGTTCGGACTGTCATGAGAGGTAGTGGAGCTAATTACTGCATGTGTCTGGGACAAAAACATCTCACAAGTTTCTTCAGTGAAGCACAAAATTCTAGTTTTACTCAGGAAAAACTGAATTTGAATTTGTAAATCTGTGTGCATCAAAGCGAGCTGATACCCAGTCATTAGGTTCCGTTTTGTCAGGGTTTTGTGGTCAGGGTTATGTGCGGTTCGGTTTACATTGTTGGGCTTTTTTCTACTTTTTTAATACTCTGAAAATAGCATAGATCAGCATAAAATATATAGCCTAATTATCTAGTATTTACCATATTTAATAATCAGTTATTGCATTGTGTTGCTGCTGTTGCCCCTCTCAAGTTTGCATTCTGTCTGCTTGTGATGCTCCAGTGCTGCCAACTCAGTAAGGAAAGTAGCTGTTGACTGTCCCACTAAATGACGTCATTGCATACATTTCATAATTGAAAGTGTTGAATTCCCACTCTGTAAGCCATGGCGGGACCGGCGGATTGGACGCAGAGTGATGTGGGTCTCATCCCTGCTCTGACTGCAGCTGAGACTGCTGTGAGGACAGTAACTGCAGAACGATACCAATATCAATATCCAAAAGTCCAGACTGTTGCTAGATTTGTCGCTTTTGATAAAAAAAAAAAAAAAGATTTGAAAGTCGCCAGATTTAGGGAGAGATTTGCCAAGTTGGCAAAACTGGTCTCTGTGCCTCCCTGCATTACTTGCTGTGCATGTTTTAAACAGAACCAAACACACGCCCCGACCTGAGACACATGTACCGAACAGTTTGGATTTTTTTCTAAACCGTCCCATGCCTACTGGTCACTGTTTTCTTTTCTTTTTTTACAGTGCCTTTAATAATAGTGAATTCTGCCTGCATCGTCCTCTTGTTGCTGTTTGGATAACGGTCCCCTGTTGCTGAGCTGAACGAGAAGACTAGACACATGCCAGTGAAGACCACACACACACACACACACACACATGATGGACAGAGACTTCTTCTTTGTGCCACAAAATGAGCCTCTGAACTGCAAAAGCAAAAAGAAGAACAGACCTGTCGCCTGATGTTCTCATCAGCACCAAAGGGACCACATTCATTCTTGAAGTCACTTGTTCTCACTGTTTTTTTTTTATCTTAATTTTCTCCATTCATTAGAATTTGGTGTTTAAATGTAAATTATAAGCAATGTTGCCAAAATCATCTCAAACCAATGTTTTATACTGTTTACATCATTAAAATCTTATTTAGTATCATGAAATTTATTTTTATTCATCTTTTCTCCAAAGCTGGTGTCAAATAAACTCCAGTCTATTACAGTACATCCTTGAATGTAGATGTGAACATTTATTACTCTGAACAGACACAGATCATTTATATGTATTATGCTAATTTCTGCAACAAATGATCATCTTAAATGACAAATTCAGTGTCACACTGTGACCTTCAACTAGTCCATGCTTCGGTATTTCCACCACTCGGCTGTGTTTATATTGATATATCCCTCGTGTTTTTTTCATCTGTTGTGCCCCACTTCATTAATAATCCCCATATGTTGTGAGTTATGGTTTTCCTCTGCTGCTAAGCTCCACTTTTATTAACGTCAGTTTTGACCCTAAACATGCACGAGGGCAAAAGGGGATCTGCTGGAATTAGAAGCATATGTTTATCAGGGAGATTTGCACATAAAGCCACTTTGATATGTGATTAGTCAGGAGGTTAGCGGTGGTGCTCACAGAGGAGCGTGTAAACGATCACAGGCCGATGTACATGAATATGTTTCTGCTTTGAACTGATCAGGAGGTGCTGAGGTTGGGTCTGCAGGTTGAAGCACATGCATTTGGAGATTTAAGGAATTTAACACCAGAAGTAGAAAAAAAAATCGGACATCATCTCTGAATCTGAAGTTATTCTGAAAGTTGATCTGAATAGCTACTTTAAAATGGAAAAATGAAATGGTTCAAATAAATAATACATTAATATATAAAGAAATTCGAACGAAATGGAGGCCCAGATCATTTCATTGTTGTATTTTTCTAAGGGATTTATAGATCTGATTTCATCCGGACAAATAAAATTATAGCCTGAGATTACTTCAACATAGTTCTACAAAATATTTACGCAAAAATGGATGCTTAAAAAACAAACAACAGTGTTCACATTCACCATGTGGAAGTAACATGAAAAGAGGATTTAATCAGCGCTGTCTGGCTTCGTGCAGAGAAGAGGTTTTTTTTCATGTTGATAATTCCCTTCAACATATTAAATCTATCTGAATGCCCTAAAAGACCCACTAATGCGATACATCTGTTTGTTGTTAGTGTGATGGGACACATATGTTTTTTTGATATTATTATTATTGTAATGAGTGATTAAGGGGTTAAGGAAAAACCTCTTAACTGATTACAGCATATAAATTGGAAGAAAAATAATAATATATTGAAATGAGAGAGTTTATTACAGTTTTTCTCAGTCGCTTTGGTGCATTTCTCACATCACTATTTACATTTACATTTCCTTCCAACAACCTGCAAATGCCTTTGGACAGCATCAACTCTCTGCTGTTTTATAACATTATCACTTGCTTATTTCATGTCAGTCAAAATGAACTATATCCTGAGTCGTGAAACCTGAATAGTCATTCCCTATAAAACTAATAGTCCTCGTTTCATTGCTTGAGTCATTACATTTTCAAACAAAATACAATTTTTGTTTTCCTGAACATGTGTTCTAAATTGAACAGTTGTTCTTGAACCTCAGCTTTCACCAATGAGAAGTAGTGTGTGAGGCATTAGGGGGACCAATGATCCCGTGTACCCCCACTTTATAAGAACACATGAACCAAGCAGGACCATTTCTACAATACACAGTGAGCACGTGGGGAGGAAGGGGAAGGGCAAGCCAAGTACATAGGTGGATTCCTGTTAAAATAAGGGCTACAATTGTGGATCATGCTGTCAATCACGGCCTCACATTGGCTGAGGCTGGTCAAAAGGTGCAGCCAGAGTTTGGAGAACCACTGTAAATTCAATTATTATTCACAGATTTTGTCGGGAGTGTGTATAATGGACAGTAATTCAGCACCGCTGCACACATTCATATGAGGAGAGTTTTAATCTGGCCAAAGGTAGAAGGCGTGCTGCCATCTCAGAAAACAGTGTCCTCAACCATATCCCCCGTGTTGGTCCATGCAACACATAACATCTTGTGACTTTTTAGACACTATTTACAGGGACATAATCCCTGAGAATGGAGGCAATCTGGCATCCACATACCCAAACAGCCCTGCTAGGAGCCATGACATCACAGCAGAGTCCTGGGTGGATTCGCCACTCAAGGAGACACTTTCCTCGCTGCTTGGCAAGAGATGATATTTGCTGTCGTGTAGATGTAAATATCTGGCACAAGAAACATCTGGATGTGAATGAATGATTTACAGTATCGTGCATGTTGTATGTTCAGTTCCAATATTTACTGTAATATTGTTTACAGTGGTGCACAGATTTATCCAGAGGGAGTTTATTTGTGTTGTAAATAAGTGTATTGTTTTCTTTGGCACAATGCTGTGAGTAAATTAGAATGCAAAGAGCATATGCGGTAAAAATGTGAAGTGTCTGGTACTCAGTTACCTCACTAAATACAGTAATGTGTAACTTTACTGTAAATAGTATATAGTGCTGTCCTGAGCATTTTTAGGCAGTGTCACCAAGATCTGACTTTTTTGCATTGGAAAACACAGAGTAAACTGTCACAATGAAAACACGACAAAGTCATTGGACTATCTTGTTCATAAACAATGGTGTCAGGACTTGATGACACTGACACTTTCATTGACATGAATGAACTATCCATTTTGAGCAAGTGACACACTTTTGCTGGTTATCAACTAGGTTATGCAGTTTGTACTATTTGTTTTGAGAAATGCATTAACCGTGATAGTGATGTGAGAAATGCACCAAAGCGACTGAGAAAAACTCAAAATATTGTCCCCTAAAATGTAAAACAGAATGTGAGGTACTACTGTACCTTTAACATAGTAATCCAGTTAAATTTGTGCTATAAAACCATCATTTGAACTGCAGGGAGCAGCACTGACTAGACTGGGACAACAACAGACAGACAGACAGACACACAGACACAGACAGACAGACAGACAGAAAGACAGAAAGACACACAGACAGACAGACAGACACACACACAGACAGACAGACAGACAGAAAGACAGAAAGACACACAGACAGACAGACAGACACACACACACACAGACACACACACAGACACACAGACAGGCACACACACACAGACAGACAGACAGACAGACAGAAAGACAGAAAGACACACAGACAGACAGACAGACACACACACACACAGACACACACACAGACACACAGACAGGCACACAGACACAGACAGACAGACAGACAGACAGACAGACAGACAGACAGACAGACAGACAGACAGACAGACACACACAGACACAGACACACAGACAGACAGACAGACAGACACAGACAGACAGACAGACAGACAGACAGACACACACAGACACACAGACACACACACACACACACACACACACACTGACACACACACTGTGACTGACTCTCAGGCCAGCTGCTGTGGCTGCTCTGTTACAGAGAAATAATCCCAGAGTTCAGTCTGATTTACAGTCACTTTATTCATAAGCATGAGGTCATTTAACATGAGCCGAGACCACTTCAGGGTCAGTGGAGCTGAATACTGGATTCTGATTAGTCAGTTGCGTTCTGCCACCTCTTCTTTCTGATAAACAGAGGATCCTGACCAATCTGTGAAGTTATGATATTGAGGATGTGTTTACAGCAGTGATTCCAGATTCAACCCCCCAACCTGCATATGGCTGAACAGCTGTACTTCCTGTTTCCTGTCAACAGGTGTCCTTCAGTCCAACCAGACGAGCGCTCTCCTCCCATACACACACACACACTCTGACACACACACACTCTTAACCTCCTGTGTTTCGTGTCGCTGGTGTGCTGTGATGTTTTACCCATGATGCTGCTGGGTTTGTGGCTTTCAGGGCTGCAGTCAGACGTTCAGTGATTGGCTGCAGGAGAACTCCCTGACCATCATCGCCATGGACGTCGCCCTGCTGTTACTGCAGGTAGTAACACTGCACTGCCTGCAGAGGGCGCAAACACGCCTTTGTCACAGTCTGAGGGTTTGTGTGTGTCTTCACTGAGTCACCAGCAGATCACTTTGACGTGTCAGCACTTCCTGTCTGCTTCTGATTGGATGGTTTTGAATCAACATGGCGGCCTGTTTGTGGTTATATGACATAAATATTTATTAAGGGTGAAGAAGAAGGAAGATCAGCGCAGCTCTGTATCTGTTAGTAGATGAGGTACTGAGGTAGGTACTGAGACCAAGCAGCATAAACTGCAGTTCCTCCAGTGTCCACTAGAGGCTGTCTCATACAGTGAGTCTGGACGGTAACTTATGTTACTCTAGCTCCATCACACTGAGTGTTTCCGCCTCTCTGCAGGTGGCGCTGTTCGTCATGGCGGAGTATCTGTACCGTGCATTTGGAGAAGGCCGCGCTCTGAAACGGACCGATCTGCTGGCTGGCAGAGACCACACCCCCACCGATGACCTGGGGGAGCTGAACTACGCCTACCATGACCAGGTTGGAGCTTACATAGACCCCCATCACCTGCCTTATCACCACGACGACCACGGCCAGGTGTCTGTGGACCAAGTGCAGAGCTACTAACCTGCTGCAAACATTATAGGCTCAGGTTCTGGTTCTGGAAACATGAGCCTCCAACCAGCCTGCGGTCTTTTACCCTCTGTTATCTAACAGACAGCTTCTCAGAATACTCACACACATCTTAGAGCAGGCACAGGCACAATCATACTTCACAGTAACATATCATGGATGAGATCATCGGAGTGACATCACATATATGTCCATAGTAAGACATATGGACAGACTGTCTCCACAAAGTCCAGCAGGCCATGCTGCTGACACAGGTTCCTTCGAGAATTCTTCCAACACAGCCTGTGTTCAGAGGGAAACCAGAGTAAGATGAAGCGTTTAGACAGAAGACTTCTGGTCCATGATTTATTTAAACATCAGAATCAGAATCAGAATCAGAATCGTGTTTATTGCCATGTAAGTGAAGGGGGTTCACATTACTAGGAATTTGCCTTAGTGATTGGTGCATACAAAGAACATATAACAATTAACATGCAATAAGATAAAAACTAAGATAAAATTAAGTAAATAAACTACAGTAAGGCTAAATTTACATGACTGACATGGCGTAACAGACATACAATGAACAGAACATAAAATACTGTGCAGATGAAATGGTAAACATAGACCCTTATATGATCGAATGGAACAGTGTAATAATGTAATAATGTAACAGGTACCACATGGATCGGTGAGGTGGTACTCGTGTGCAAGTAGTGCAAGATGGAGTAAACAGTGCAAATAGTCGTCATTGTGCAGTGACTATACTAAAGTGACCTTCTGAAGACAGTGCAGAGCAGTGCATTAATTACAGTTTAACAGTCCAACAGCAGAGGGGAAGAAGCTGTTCTTGTGGCGTGAGGTTCTGGTCCGAATGGACCGTAACCTCCTGCCTGAGGGGAGTGGCTCAAAGAGTCCGTGTCCAGGGTGAGAAGGGTCAGCTGTGATCCGACCTGCACGCCTCAGAGTCCTGGGGACGTACAGGTCCTCGATAGATGGCAGGCTGCAGCCGATCACCTTCTCAGCAGAGCGCACAACACGCTGCAGTCTGTGCCTGTCCCTGGCAGTGGCCCCAGCGTACCACACTGTGATGGAGGAGGTGAGGATGGACTCAATGATGGCCGTGTAGAACTGAACCATCATCCTGGCTGGCACCTTGAGTTTCCTCAGCTGCCGCAGGAAGTACATCCTCTGCTGGGCCTTTTTGATGAGGGAGCTGATGGTGAGCTCCCACTTGAGGTCCTGGGTGATGGTGGTACCCAGGAAGCGGAAAGAGTCCACTGTGGAGATGGGGGTGTCTGTCAGGGTGAGGGGGGGTGATGGAGCTGGCACTTTCCGAAAGTCTACTGTCATCTCCACTGTCTTCTGGGCATTCAGCTCCAGGTTGTTGTCAGCACACCAGGACACCAGACGGTCCACCTCCATCCTGTAGGCAGACTCATCCCCGTCTGAGATGAGTCCAATGAGGGTGGTGTCGTCAGCAAACTTAATCAGCTTGACAGACTGGAGGTGCAGCAGTTGGTGTACAGGGAGAAGAGCAGAGGGGAAAGTACACAGCCTTGGGGGGGTACCGGTGCTGATGGTCCTTGTTTCCGAGACATTCGCCCCCAGCCTCACATGCTGTCTCCTGTCTGTCAGGAGGTCAGTGATCCACCGGCAGATGGAGTCTGGAACATGCAGCAGGGACAGCTTGTCTTGGAGGAGAGCTGGGCGGATTGTGTTGAAAGCAGAGCTGAAGTCCACAAACAGGATCCTAGCATAGGTTCCCGGGGAGTCCAGATGCTGCAGGATGTAGTGAAGAGCCAGGTTGAGTTTAGCTGTGAACCAGGGTTTGTCATTGTTATAACTCACCCTGGTGCGTGTTGGCACAATACTGTCCTCACAGTACTGTATATATGACGTCACAGTGTCTGTATACTCATCAAGACTATCAGTGGCAGCCCTGAACACCTCCCAGTCCGTTGTCTCAAAACAGGAGCGAAGCTCCTCCACAGCCTGGCTGGTCCACTTTTTAGATGTCCTCACCACAGGTTTGGAGAGCTTCAGCCTCTGTCTGTACGCAGGAATCAGATGGACCATCACGTGGTCAGATAGTCCAAGAGCTGCACGGGCCACTGCGCGATATGCCTCGCTTATTGTGGTGTAACAGTGATCCAGTGTGTTCTCCTCTCTGGTCGGGCATTTGATCAGCTGTTTGTACTTCGGGAGTTCTTTGCTCAGGTTTCCTTTATTAAAGTCACCAAGGACAATAATTATATGTTTGCTCCAAACACAGGATCTGATCCGCGAGTGCACGCTGAGCCTCGTGCACGTCCGCACCGGGCGAGATGTAAACAGCGGCCAGAATGAATGAAGCAAACTCACGTGGAGAGTAAAACGGCTTACAGTGAATGAATAAGTATTCCAGAGCAGGAGAGCAGTGCTGGGAGATCACAGTCACATCAGTACACCAACCACTGTTGATATAGAAACAGACACCTCCACCTTTGGTTTTACCGGAGAGTTCCCTGTGGCGATCCGCTCGGAGGAGTTGGAATCCCTCCAGCTGCAGCGCGCAGTCCGGTATCTGTTCACAAAGCCAGGTCTCCGTGAAGCACAACACACAAGATGAAGAAAAGTCCCTGTTCCTTCCCATCAACAGTGTCAGCTCGTCCATTTTGTTGCTAAGTGAGCGGACGTTAGAGAGAAAAATCCCAGGTAACGGTGTGCGCGTCCCACGTCTCCGGAGGCGCACCAGCTCTCTTCCCTCTGCGCCGGCGTCTCACCTTTTTAACTAAAACGTGTAGTAAATCGGCAGCAGATGCTAAAAAAACTGGTGATAAGTCCACAGGTATGGTAAATCTTCATGAGCTCTTCTCTGGTGTAAGAGCATGCAGACACACAGTTTGTGCACAAAAACAAACAAAACACTGCGCACCAAAACACCAGGGCGTCCGTACCCGGCGCCATCTTGATTGATTGATTGAGAACCTGAACATGAACAATATATCATAAGATTACATGAGGTTTATGTATTGTTTTGAAAGGGGGCGTGGCCTTTTGAAAATATGACAGCACGAATTGTGATGCCTTTGAAAGTCACCCTCATGTCATGAAGTGTCCCCCTGAATGTTTATCGGGCGCCCCTGACTACAGAGAGACAGTGTCCGGATTCAGGACAAGTTCCAGGACTTTCAGGATTTTATTCAGAAGAAGACGCAGAAAGAATCTGAAGGCTGATGTGAAGGATTCTCTGAGTTGCTGGAGAATCTGCGCTCTGAACTTCATTTGCTGAAACACAGGTAAGAACTTAGAAAGGTGAAGCTCTTGGCCCGGATTCATTCCGCACGGAGAGCGCGGCGCGGCGCTGTGCGCATGTTCTGTCATATTAAAGCTGCTTCTCTACTTTTCAAACGGAATCTCTGCTCGTACATGTACATCTGCGTCTGTTTGCACCGACTACATCGAGCAGACAGGAAGTCAGTCACCAGAATAAAACTCGCTGATTTCACATCGCTACCGGCGGAGAAACAGCCACAGACATGTACGAGCAGAGATTCCACGCTGCGGTATAAACCGGGGTCATAAGTAGAAAAAGTGCTGCAGCTGAAGCGCTGCTTTACTGCTGATGTGAAGGATTGATCTGAACTGATGGAGAATCAGAGCGGTTCAGAGCTGTGCGTGCCTCTGTGTGTCAGCCTGTCACCATGGTAACAGCAGAGGAGACCTCAAACACCACTCCAACTTTGAGAGACTGGCGCGTGGAGACGATCCGGAATTAGAAACTTCTGAATACAAGTTTGATAGAGCAGCATGTGATGAGCGTTTTAAGACTGAACTGGAGTCTGTAGGAGCAGATACATTTGGCACATGAGCCTCGTTGAAGGGCTCCTAGAGACTCCCATGTTAGAAATGATGCAGAAACTGCTTAATATTTGGAAAACTAATTTTTTGAAAAAAACTATAAGTTGAGCAGGAACGTGCTCTGTGAGATGAACACGGTGAAAGTTGAATGGCTGATTTTTAGAGGGTGTTTTTACATTGGAAATGCATTAGGAGGGGACAGAGAGAGCGGATACAGGTAAACATACCGGTTGCCATGGATATTCAAAGATCAACCTTTGACCTTTGAAAATCCATGGCAACCTGATCAAAGGCAGGTCCTACTCAGACCGTTGTAGGAGTGAGAGCGCAGCTCAGAGCTTTAGTTGTTGTTCGACTCTGCGCAATAAAGGTGTTTGTGAACAGTTTCAGACACAGCAGGATATTTTGGGGAGCTCTGTGGAAACAAACCTGCCTGAAGTGCAAAGCAATAGGCGTCCTAACGGAGAATAATCTCAAGCTGATTACTGGACTAAACACAGAACAGAAGGATTTAGAGAGGAAGAAGGAGACACAGCTGCAGAGGAGGCTAACATCTCAGCAACAGGTTTCTTCATACAGTCAGATTCGTGGTGAGTACCAACAGTAGTGAGCGATAAGTGCAACTTCATCGCGTTTATTCAAAGAGAGAGAGGGAGACAGAGTCGTGCGCATTTACGCACATGCCGTGTGTGTGTGTGTGTGCATATTGGGGCGAACTCCATTCTGTGTGATAGCGAGACCAGAGAGTGTAAACCCAGGGACTGTAGAGACGGTGGAGCTCTCTGTGACGTTACATTGATGTTAGACTCAACTTAAAGAAAACGCTGGGAGGAAGCTGTTGTCTACTCAAAGTTACAGTAGATGGTTTTATTTGGCTGATGATCTGTTGTTCGCCATATCTGCGATGGACATGAGGAGAAGGGTTACAGGCTGGAACTAGAAAAGGGCTTTTCCTGAAGAAAATGCAAGTTTGATTGCTGCAGCTGAATTGTTGCTTTGAATGCTGATGTGAAGGATTGCTCTGAATTGCTGGAGAATCAGAGGAATCGCCTAGCAACGGCAATCAAACTAATTAAAAACCAGCCTGTGAATACACCATATGAAAGGTCTGAGGCTGGAATAATACCATAAACTTATAAGAAGCTCAGGCTGCGTGATGTGAATGTGGAAAAGTAGTATACAGCTGAAGGACAATCAATATGACAGATACAATGCTTAAAGTCTGATAAAGACTACAAACATGGCTGCTTTGTGTGCTTCCTGTGTGTCAGCCTGTCACCATGGTAACAGCCCTGCCTGCCTGCCTGTATCCTGGCACCTGAATGGTTATCAACTGTATAGCTCTCTCTGTCCCCCTCCTAATGCATTTCCAATGTTTCCATGCAGGGTGTGTCGTGTCCCCACAGGGTATACCCCGCCTCTCACCTCCTCCGCCTCCAGCCCCCCCGTGACCCTGCACTGCAGGACAAGAGGGTTAACAGAAGATGGATGGATGGAAACTGCTGTTTTTGTCCAAACCGAAGCCTTCAGACAGAAAACACGAAGAGAAGCCTGAGAAGAAAGAGCGCCAAGAACGAGAGAAGCGTGACAAGAAAGAGCGCCAAGAACGAGACAAGCGTGAGAAGAAAGAGCGCCAAGAACAAGAGGAAAGAGAGAAGAAAGAGCGCCAAGAACGAGAGGAAAGAGAGAAGAAAGAGCGGCAAGAACAAGACAAGCGCGAGAAGAAAGGACAAACGTTGAAGCAGTTTATTGTGGAATCAGTTGGCTTGATCACTAGACCGAAAAAAGCCAAGGGGACCGTCCTCACAAAAGAAAACGAAAACCTCAGAAAGGCTGCCGAAGAACTTACCCAGTGTGAGGAGCTGGCCAACGAGGTCTGCACTCTGAGGAGTGACCTACAGAAGGCCAACAAGACCGTCCAGGAAAAAAACAGTGAGATAAACCAACTGTCAGAGGACAGGTCCTCCTTAGAAGATCAGCTGAAACGTGAGCAGGAAGCAAGAGAAAGCGTTCAGATAGACCTTGATGAGGTCGAGAAACGTAAAAGCGATTTTCATTCAGAGGTGGTTCGTCAGGTGAATTTAATCACTGACCTGTCTGTTGAACACATTGATGTCTGCAACCAACTGGCCAAGAGCAAGGCCAAGGTCAGACAGTTGGAGAAAAAGGACCTGGAGTTTGAGCAAACACTGAAATGTTTACACCAGTCTCTGACGCAGCAGCAAAAGGAGACTCTAGAGTTAGGGGTAAAGTGTGAACAGCTCACAACAGAAAACGAAAACCTCAGAAAGGCTGCCGAAGAACTTACCCAGTGTTCTTCCAAGTGTGAGGAGCTGGCCAACGAGGTCTGCACTCTGAGGAGTGACCTACAGAAGGCCAACAAGACCGTCCAGGAAAAAGACAGTGAGATAAACCAACTGTCAGAGGACAGGTCCTCCTTTGAAGATCAGCTGAAACGTGAGCAGGAAGCAAGAGAAAGCGTTCAGATATACATTGATGAGCTCGAGAAACGTAACAGTGAACTTCATTCAGAGGTGGTTCGTCAGGCGAATGTCATCACTGACCTGTGTGTTGATATGTGGGCAGCAGTGGCGCAGCGGTATACCAGGGTTTTCCCGTAACCGGAAGGTTGGTGGTTCGACTCCACTCTCCATGTGTTTGCTTCATTCTTTCAGTTCCACTCTTTCATATCAGGGTCTATGTTTGCAGCTACAGTCCCCACTCATGTTCTGTTCTGGTCATTGTGGGTCTGTCATGTCAGTTTATAGCCATACTGTTAGTTCACATTGTTCACCTTGGCTTTTACCACTTTTATGCAGGTTTTATCTTGTTTCCTGTACTTTGATTATTTTACTTTGATGTTATTCATACATGACTGACTCCTGTCTGCAGCACTTTGTTGTTTTTTAAATGTGCTTTATAAATAAACTTGACTTGACCTTGTTTACTTGACCTGATCTTTTTGTTACTCACTTTCAAATTTACAGAACCAAACCATTCAAGAACACATCTTCATTTGTACAAAGTGAGATGTTAAAATATGTGTTTGTAAAAAAATACAAAGTATTATACTTACAGTACAGTGTCATAGATTTCTTTCTGGAAACACTGTAACAACCATTTGAATGTGCAGGCTGCACCATGCTTGTGTACGGCTTTTAATAGTTGCAGTGTCAATGAGTGTGTTAATGGGAGGCGCTTACAAAGGTGCACAAACAGCTGCAAAGTTATTGTTATTCACAAGTGAAGTTATCATCTTAAACACACATGTTTGACTATGACTGTATTATTTATTTATGATATACTTCCAATATATATATATTGCCATTTATTCATTCTTTGATATGCTTATTTAAATATACTGAAGCTCTAACCCCAGATCAAATACTGCAACTCAAACTCCACACCAAAAGGGGGCGCTACATGTTACTACACTACGTTTGTGCAGAAGACGAAGAAGAAATCAAACGCACGGAGGAAACGGTTTGGAGCCTGTGGAGGAACAGAGGGAGGTGGAGACGTCACGGAACTTGTCGAATTAGTATCGCAAGCCATTCATGTCACATTTCGCCAGCACTTAAAACGTTGTTTTTTACGTCATACACATTGACAGTAAAAACTATGGACAGAGCTTTGTGACGTCATCCTTTTGTTTCTGAAGAGCCGTTCTGAGGCTCGGTGGGAGGTTCCAGGTCGTTGATGACCGCCGCCATGTTGGCAGCGTCATGTCCGCCAAAACTCCAAATATGGACAAAAAGGGGGGGGTACGAGCGGGGTTTAGGGGGGCGGGCGATCGTGGAAGCAGGAAACTCACGTTGTGATACGTCTGTCACTCAAGCGGCAACGCCCATAATTATTGCGTAATTTTAAGTCAGAATACAACTGAAACCAGTGAGTTGTAAAAAAATTCACCCCCCCTACAACTGACACTAGAAGAGAACCTATCATCTGAGACCAGAGCGGTTTTGGTACCAGGCTGTAAACATGTTTTTTTCTGCTGTGAAGTCGGCCATTTTAACATGGGAGTCTATGGGAAATGACTCGCTGCTGGAGCCAGCCCCCAGTGGTTGCAGCGTGAACTAAAGGTTTTGACACTTCCGCATGGGCTTCAGGTCTGAGCCCCGAAGGTTGCCGCTTGGTCAAACACCATACGGCGTTTTCTAACGTTCTAATGATCTCCGCCCCATAACTTGCTCAGCCACTAGTTCCCTCTTTATCAGCAGAGAAGAAGGACGGACCGCGCTGATCCAGCACCGACCTCCTTTGCTAATGTGGATCCATTCAAGATTCAAGATCCAAGACGTTCATTGTCAAATGCACAGCAGAGGTCACGCAGAGCACTGACCCTCTGACTGTGCCAGCTCCCTTCACATGACTTTGTCCACAACATAACTAAGATCAAAGAAAACAGAGCAAGAATCAACACAAATAAGAATAAACCAAGAAATCCAATAAGCAAAATGAGCTGATGTGCAGGTCTGTGTACAGAGGGCGAAGTGCTGTCAGTGTTGAAGGTTCATGTGTTGTTGTCAGAGCTCGGACATTCAGAGCGTGCAGATATCTTTGTAAAAAACACACTTGTGCAGGTACTGATGTTAAAAAGTACTTCAGTAAAAGTACAGAATACTCTCCCCAAAAAGTACTCAGAGTACTAGTTACTTTCAAGGGTTGACGTAATGATTTATCAACGTCCATCTTCTAGCGCTGGTCCGGGGGCTGGAGTTCTGCTCGGCGGTCTGGAGCACCGTGTTTCTGGTGAGTCCATCTTCACTTCCTTCAATAAGCTCAGAGGCCTTTTTCATCCAGGACGTCCGAGGAAAGATTCCTCTGGATGAATCAGCAGAATCCTTCTGATCATCACTGATACATGTACACACACACACTGACACACACACTGACACACACACACTGACACACAGACACACACTGACACACACACACACACAGACATACACACACACACACTGACACACACACTAACACACACAGACACACACAGACACACAGTAACACACACACTGACACACACACTAACACACACACTAACACACACACAGACACACACTGACACACACTAACACACACACCGACACACACACTGACACACACACTGACACACACACACACAGACACACACTGACACACACACACACACACACACACACACACACACAGACACACACAGACACACACACACACAGTCACACACAGACACACACACACAGACACACACTGACACACACACACACACTGACACAGACAGACAGACACACACACACACAGACACAGACACACAGACAGACAGACAGACACACACACACACAGACACACAGACAGACAGACAGACACACAGACACACAGACAGACACAGACAGACAGACAGACAGACAGACAGACAGACACAGACAGACAGACACAGACAGACAGACACACACAGACACGCACAGACAGACAGACAGACAGACAGACACACACACACACAGACACACACACAGGCACACAGACAGACACACAGACACAGACAGACAGACAGACAGACACACACAGACACAGACACACAGACAGACAGACAGACACACACACACACAGACACACAGACAGACAGACAGACACACAGACAGACAGACAGACACAGACAGACAGACACAGACAGACAGACACACACAGACACGCACAGACAGACAGACAGACATAGATCTATCACGTATGAGTGAAACTTAAGTGATGCCTCTGATCTCCTCTCACTGAAACACACACAGATTATTCTCTGCTTCAATGACAGTTCATCAAATCAAATCACATCATACAGCAGATACATGACCTACTGTGTGTGTGCTGTTTGAGGTTTGTATTAAGAGCAATAATTGTTCCCTCACATTGATAACTACATGACAGAAACCCAAGCATGTCTAAATAATCACAGGCTGAAAACACACACACCACTCACACTCAAAACACACAATCCCAAAATCTGTATTTCAGGCAGGAACTGGTCAATAATCCTCTCAGTTTGTCCTGATGCAGGTTTGAACACAGTAATCTGATAAATTCTGCCACTACCGATGTGAATTATGATTATGATCATATAATCTGTAAAATAATACATTATTATAATAGAATAAGCTTTTTACACACTGACTAAAGCTCCATTTACATCGGACCCTGTTCATATTTATCTGTTTGGGAAATCATAATCAGAGACTGCAATCCAAGCTGCTCTTATCTAATATGTTATCTAAACTGCTTTGGGTTCATTTAAAGCAAATGAAGAAGAATTAACTCATGATTATTGTTGTGTATTTGGTGAAGGAGTGAAAACACAGATTTCTGATAATTGATAATTATGTTGTGAAACATGTAGATTACAGTCAGAGCCACAGCAGCGTGTGATTGGTCAGTCGTTTGGCTGATTGACATCAGTTGCAGTTGCATCATTAGTGAGTATGTCTAAATGTTTTAGGTAAACAAACATGATTCCATCTGACAGACACCATCCAACAGAATGACAAAACACATGATCAGAAAACATGCATTTTCTCCTAACTGCTAATATATTAGGATGTAACAGTTCACCTGGCGAGTAGCATCAGTGAGGATCAGACACCTACTCTCCAGGTGTGGGTGTGTTTGTCTTCCAGGTGTTTGACTGAGGGTTTAATGTGTGTGGAGTGTGCGATCAGTTTCTACCTGGTTAGAATGGATGTCAGATAATCACAATGAGCCCTACACACACCTTGACTGTATGTGCATAGGTGTTATTTATCTTTGTTGTACCAGACAGAGAGGAAGCAACAGTAAAGACGGGCTAACATGCAGCAGGCTTTGGAGGTCTCACTCAGGGGTCCGTAATCAGATGGGGGGGGGGGTGTAGAGAGAGTCACAGTGCACAGGAAGAACGAGTGAAAGACGGGCTAGGGAGCAGAATGTGAATCCAAAACTATAGATGAACATCAGAGTGTTAATCTGCAAACATGCATTTTTTGGGACTGAGTTTTGCACAAAGAAACCTGATGTATGGCTGAGGCAATTCTGCAAATACCAACGAGCACAAATTAGTCTGCATTTTAGGTGGCAAACAGAGGCTGACTCAAATCACCACACTGACCTTATACCAGCAGAATGAATAATAATGGAGACAATGGGACGGTGTTATTCAATAAAACAGGCCCGCAGAATAGACACAAGAAGATGGACACATCCGTCCTCATCTTTGTCTGGAAATGTCAAGAGGATGCAGACAACCTGATTTGTTGTCATCATATCCATGAGAAAGGTCTGGGTGATGATGACAGAGGTGTGTGTGTGTGTGTCAGTGTTCATCTATAGGGCCACAGTTGTGTGGCTGTGTATAATAAATTCCACATGTATGTGCGTTCCTGCTTCCTTGTATCTCTATCCATCTGTGTGGTACCGTATTATCCCAGATATGGATTTAATGTCAGTCTAATAGACTGGCCTGACCCCGCTGCCCTCCTTCTCTTTAAGCCCTTTAAAGGAGATGTATTCAGAATCGAAGACGGGCGCCCAAAGCTGAAATACCAGCGTGCTCGGATAGCAGCCGCACCTTAATGGGATAAACGACGGCCTCTTTGACTAATCGCCTGGCATCCTCCAGGCCGACGATGTCCCCTCACTGCACGATCGGCCCTGTGCTGTCTTTTAGACGTGAACACACGCACACACACAGCAAGTGATGTACATGAAAGATATCATCATCCTGTTTGCGTAAATAGGTGTCCTTTCCAATGAAACGTCAGATAAGGGAAATAGATAAGAGCCTGGGCCTTCATTAATGCAGCACATCATTCACAACAAAGCTCTTCACTGCACTCTAGTGGACATCTATACTTTTTTATTGTGAAGCAGGTTCAGATAAACTCAGATCACCTACAAGCTTGTTTTGGAGGGTTTGTTGTGTAGTGGCCTGATGATCATAACATCCCAGGTATCCCAGCAATGAGTGCTGACAGGGGGGCCAGTCACTGCAAGAGTGTACTGGAATACAGAACAAGACAACCAGTGGCAACAAAAGAGGGGGAAAGATGTGTAATGCTAAAAAAAATAAAAATATATAACTAGAATGTGCAGTTCCTGGAGAAACGGCTAACTACAGCTTTATAGATGTAAACGTGGTTTCAAAGCTGAATTTTGAAACGTGCTTATGGGAGAGATGCTATGACTTTTGGTGCTGATGTGTAACAGGTGATTTTATAACAATACTTTAATTTTTAAGACCTACTAATTTCCCAATTGTGGGACAAATAAAGGTTTTCTTAATTTTAATGAATGGGGCAATGCAGGACCTTGTGTTTAAAATGCATCTAATAGTAGCACAGTACTTCTACATGGTAACAGCTATAAGCTGAACACTGGTTAACATACTGATTACATGTATGTTGTGAATTTTTGTGTTGATAAGTCCAACTGTCATTATAGTAACATTTGTTTGAATATATTATATATATATATAATATATATATATATATATTAAATATACTGTTTTTAAGGTAGTATTGCTGAACATGCTTCAAACATACTAAACTTGTTAAACTTGCCGTGCAGCTACACATCAGCCTGTTAGGCGGTGTGATGGTCATTTATTAAAAGCAGCTGCATGGAGAATTCATTAGGTTCAGAGGCATTAAACTTACATCAAAGTGTAGCCACAAGCCTCCTGCTTCTCCCAACTGACCAAACTGATTAGAGGTTTTGCTTTACTTGGGTCAAACTTTTAATTGACCCACGCTCTCATTGACTGCCATTGAAGGGGCAGGCTCATGCTATTATTTAACTTGTGATATCTTCCTCTGTGTTCGGAGAGTGACATGCATACATTTCCTTACCTGCATCTGAAACACTATAAAATGATTGTTGTTTTGTTTATGAGGCAGTTTAGTGTCTTGTCAAAATGTGAAGTTGTGTGGTTGAGTTATGTGCCGATGGTAGTTTAGTGGTTTAATGGGACGGCTGGTGTGTAGTTGGTTGTGAGTTCAAGTCCTGTACACAGTATTAATGTTTACAATGTAAATTTGAGACCATACAGTCGTTCAACATTAGAATAATGGTGAAGCTCACACAGTGTATGTAGTTGAGGCTAATAAGTGTTGACACAATGCAGGCTTCTCTCTACTTGGCACTGTCAGTAGACCTGAGGTGAATAAATGTGTTTCACTTTGAAACAACTTGGAGACATCGTTAATCTGAATATAGTGGAGTTTGCTGATAACATTTCCATTTGGGACTTTTGCAACCACACTAACAACAGGTGAGTAATATGACTGAGTATAAGGCTGCATTCCACTGTCCATGCTTTTGTACTATTTAGTATGTCAGAAAAAGAATTGGTATCAGACCAAAGGTACCAGGATGTTCCCCTTCATCTGGTTTGCAATTTGTAGAACACAAGCCAGGATGCTTTTATGGCTGTTCTTACCCACAATTCTCTGCACAGAAGAAGATATGACTGAGATGCCAAGTAAACATACGGTGGGTACAAAAAGTATTCAGACCCCCTTAAATTTTTCACTCTGATACTTAGGACCATGTCATATTTCTGTTTTTCTGTCAACATGGGGTGCTGTGCGTACATTAATGAGGAAAAAATGAACTTAAATGATTTTAACAAATGGCTGCAATATAACAAAGAGTGAAACATTTAAGGGGGTCTGAATACTTTCTGTACCCACTGTATATGAGAAAACATTACAGCAGAACTCTGAGCTCAGCCAGGTCATTGTGCTGTATCTTAGATCAGACAAATAATATTTCAGCTGCAGCCTATCTTGGCTGTCAATGGGTGAGAGGCGGAGGTACACCCTGGACAGATCTTCAGTCTATGGCAGGGCTACCAGTCATTATATGTACAACATTCGTGAACAAGAAGGTCAAAGGTCAAGTTGCCATGTTGGGATTCTGTCTTCACATTCCATAGTTGTGCGTATGCCTCATGCAGACTACCTAACACATGCACAGACACAGAAGGAAACAGAAAGGGGGGAGACGCAAATGAACGAGAAGGAGAGAGAGAGCTGCTAGAGACACTATGGACAGGTGAGAAAATGAGTGACTGCCGGAAACGTGGAAAAATGGTCTAATTTAAGTTCAGTTTTAATAATAATATATATATAATATATTATACTTTTAGATTGTAGTTAATAACCTTGTACCTCATTAATTAAAAAAGGCTCCAGTACATTCTGCTTCCCTAACTTGCCAGCAGAGGGCGACATATTACCACACACCGGCCGTGTTGTGCATATGTGCAAACTTTTTTCATATTTGTGTGATAGTGGAATCTTGTTTTGTATGTGCATGGGACTTCACAGTCCTTTGTGGAAACACACACACACACAGACAAGCACATGACTCCATCATCATGCCTCTTGTGTATAAGACAACAATCAGGTTGTCTGCATCCTCCTGACATTTACCGACAGCGATGAGGACCGATGTGTTTATCTTTGGCCTCTTTTATTGAATAACACCATCTGCTCATGAAGCTCCCCTCCACCTTCACACACTCCCTCATGCCTGCGCCTCCATACTCTCCAGTTTTATGAAGTCAGGTTGTGATTTGACCTTTGATTAGCAGCTAAAAAGCTTTTCTCGGTTTTGTTTGTTCAGAGCATCGTCACGTGGGATAGACCTCGTCCCTTAGTTTTTTCTGCACAGATATTGATTAAATGTTGAAGTAATTTAAACAGTTGTATTACGTTTTTCATGAAAAAAACATTTATTCCTTCTGGCACCGTCAGTTTCACTCACAGAAAATTGCACGTGTGGTACAGCAACACGTTTTTAACCATTCACCCACCTGAGATCACACTGCTACTGATGCTGCTGTATGGGAAGTCATTTGAACTAGTTTGGGTGGTAACAGAATGATGGAGTATCAGGACTACACATGGGGAAAATGAGGAGAGAATCAAGTCAAAATGTCCTGTTTTGGAGAAACCAAACACTGTTTCTTCAGTGCGGCCCTGGTGCTCCATCATATTACAGTATATATACACCACCTCACCTCATCCGTAACAGCTCAGTAGAGTAGTTTAACTGTGTTTCATACACTTCTAAATGAAGTCTCAGTGCATTATTATTATTACTATTATTATTATATGGAAAGCTAAAGGTTTGTTTTCTCTCCTTCTGGGCATGTTAACAGCTGAAAACCCTGAACCTAAGCAGCAAATATTTTTGAGTATCTTCTGAGTCACACAGCAACTCCAATTTTTAGCTTTACATTTTGAAAGGAAAGTCATGAAGCTACAAATATGATCTGTTAACAAACTTGTACCAAGGTATTTGATGGTAAAGAAAAAAAATCCCAAAGCATTCAGGATTGTGAAGAAACATTTGAAATGTGCTACACTGCAGCTCCACAGATGATGAGCACACACCCAAACGGAACCATAAAATCACTGTTGTTTCTCAGATGACAAGAACACAGCCTCCATGCACATTTTAGGCATATCCTCAGGTTTTTGGGAAGAAACAATATATAAATAGTGCAAATAGGTTATTTATGAATGAGGAAATGGTATCTGTTGCCAAGGTAGTGTTGGTCTTTGGAGCTTCTTGGTGCTGGTTTAAGAAGTCAGATAATTACATAAGAGATGGATACCTACTAAGAAAAATAGTGGCTTTGGTTGTGCATCATATATATTGTTTCTGTTTGCATAAAAAGTCAAATTAAGCAATTTGTTTTTTTAAGTAATTAATTGGTCCAGCATGTTTTCAGCATTTTAAAATTTCCATTTGTTTGTGAATTAAGTGCTGAAAACAGTTGATATTTCCAAACCTGGTTAAATAAGTTCTCTTGTTTCTAATCAGGAGAATCTCAGATTTGGCAGAAGTTGTAAGGCCTCAGGATATTCAGGAAGAAATGTTCTTGCATTTTGTGATTTTGCTTGGTAGTCTTCATGTGCTGCCTTCTAAGGACATTAACTGCACTAATACAATTTGGATTGTCAACAATTAAAGGGTAGGAACACTGAATATTTAAATAATGAGCACAGTTTTTTATCCCATGGCAGATTTTAGCAGGAATAAAAACGACATTACGTTGGAGAACTTTTCATGTTACTGTCTGTATTTGTGTGTGTGCGGCTCAGAAAACTCCAGCATCTGTAAGTAATGTACCAGCCTCCAGCATCAGAGCCTTGAAGTAAACATGTACGGTGTAGAACATTGTAAGGAAGTCCTGGGTGCTAAAAAGAGTGTCTGCTAGAGCAAAGCCCAGTGTGGACGGGATGAAACCTCTGCCGTATTCCACCATCCAAGTCCCGGCGCTCCACTGGACCGACGTGGCCTCACCTACAGCGTGAACAATGGTGTCACCTGTGGAAGTACAGCAAGGTTTCTTTGTCATTTTGACTTGCTGATATCTTTAATTTAGAAGAAGTATAAACCACTCATGTAAAAATACAAGAGGTGATTGGCAAGCTTTTACCATTTTTTTTATAAAACACAGTCATGTTCCAAAGTTAATTCTCTGTTTTTTGTTGAAAATCATACTAAAATCTGGCTTCTATGTAATGTATGAATTACGTCTCAGCAGATTTATGTGTACATTTCTTACCAGGATAGTATATTTCACTCTTGGTTGTCCCCTCCTTCCACTGTCTGAAGGTGCCAGAGATGATAGTGTCAGAAATCTCAGCCCAGTAACGTCCTTAGAAGAAGCATCAGGAGGGCACAGATTTAAATATATATAGGTTTATAATAAACAAAGTCTTAAAAGATTAACCCCAATCCCTCCTCACCTGAGTGTCCTCCTGTGTCCACCGCTGTACCAAACAGCAGCAGGTACTCTGTGAGGGAAGCGTGGAGGAGACACATGGAGCCCATCCAGCCTCCAGCGTTCACAAATACCCACTGCAGGTCCTCATCTGGCAGGATGTGGCCAGGATACCTGATGGAGGTAGTTAAGAAAAGTTTAACTTGCTGGGCAGTTTGGTGATAATTCAGTTTTGATGATGCATTATATATATATTCTGATAATACCTTTTCCTGAGCTCTACCACCACTTTGGAAAAAGCCTGCTCATGGTCCTGACCTATGAGCAGACACATTCACATTACACATGCATGACGAGAACATGTGGTCAGCCATCAGACCTGTATGATCTGTACTTCCTCCCCTGTGTACCACACTTACCTGCGTATTGTTTAGCCAATTTAGCGATGTCTTCTTTGTTGAAAACATACTGCTTTGTGGCCATCCAGTGCCGCAGCAGTAGCACGACCAGGACGGTGACCGTGGTGAACACAAACAGTCTAAAGCAAGTCCTGACTACAGACATGGCTGAACCGACACGCAGACACACACACAGCAGCAACAAGTTTTGCTACATGCGTACAGTAAGGTGGACAGGTCGCCCCCAACACGCCACCAGCAGAGGAGGCGAGTCCAGCGGCTTCTTCCTGGTCAGGTGAGAGCCGGGTACGGCACCCCAGCCAATCACAAAGCGAGCAAGCAGTGTTGGGAAATCTGACGCTAGGGTTGCCAGTACACCGTAAAACCCCCTTTGGATTAATGTGCATTTTCATACCGTTCAGGCTATATACTACACTCTCATGAACTCAGTATCAATATTCTATTTATGAATATGTTTTTGTTGTATTGTCATACTAATTTTTGGGGTGTTTAGAGGTTTGTCACGACTTGATGATTTATCCCAAAGAGCACGCTTTTTGTCGCTTGTCAAAAACAGGAAGTACGGCAAGCGGTGTGTTTTTGACAGTGCAGGTTTATCTACGTTTCCCAGCGTATAGTTAGTGATAACACACTGAAGGGGAGACAGGTGTCTTCAAACGTCACTGACCGACATGAACGATAAACATGATGGCAGCTTTGATCCCAAAGGTATGGGTTTTAGGTCAAATTCATTCAATCACAGCATCGTTTGCTGTAGAATGCAGTGTTAAAGGGCTTTTGTAAAGACTTTATGCCACATAACATTGTAGCTCCCAGCGATATAAAATATGTCATTAAACTCATGTTGCTCCGAAGATATTCTTTTTCGATTCAAGCATATTCTCTAAATTCACGTATTCATTATTAGAGCCCGGTCACGTTGTGTTTACATGTAGCCCGCAGTCTCGTGATCTGAGTTCATAGAACTTTTCCTGTTTCGATCCCTTCATGTTTTTTGATTGGCTGCCGATGTCTAGTGATTCTATTTAAAACAATATTTTATGCATTGTTATTTGTTAGACATATATTTATATATTTGCAGCATGCATGGTTGGTATCATTTAAAAAATAAATCATATATAAAACTGATTTTAGTAGTCTTATTGCATTGTATACTCCAGAGCACCAGCACCTGCGTTACAACCCTCTGAGAGACAGCTGGGTCCTGGTGTCAGCCCACCGCATGAAGAGACCGTGGGCTGGTCAGGTAGAAAAACCTCCAGAGGAGCACATACCCAGATATGACCCCCACAACCCACTCTGCCCCGGTAACACGCGTGCAAACGGAGAGGTAAGGAGTGGTACATCTGGCCTACAATGATATTATCAGGCAGATTATTATTTTTGAGATGCTAAACATAAAACTCTTCAGTGCTAGTTGAGCAGTTTTCCAAATAATGTTTCTATTCATCAAAGTGCTGTTTCTTAACCCATGCAGCTACCTACCAACACATTTCCGCCTGTTGCTTGATCACATCTCTAGGTAAACCTGGACTATGACAGTACTTTTGTGTTTGAAAATGACTTCCCTGCTCTACAGCCAGATGCTCCAGATCCTGGTGAGTTCCAGTAAATCCAACATAAGTACATGTTCTCTGCTGATACCTGAAATGTCCTCATACATTTCTTAGATTGCTACAGTTCATATATTAGTAAGAAATTCTCTCACTGTTTTCTTCAGGTTCAGATCAACATCCATTATTCCAGTCTAAAGCTGCCAGGGGCGTCTGGTAAGAACAAAGCTTGATGCTCCAGCCTGACAGCACAGTATGGGAATAGTTACTCTGTAAAAAGTTTTATGTGTGTTCAGTCTTATTATCATTATTGATTGATGTTGACTGTGTGTTATTTATTTAAACATGCAGGGGACTGAAGATAAAAACAATCTCTAAACCGAACACACACATGAAACACATATATACTTCAATGTGCGGTTGGTAGATTAGAATTTATTCAGGGATGCATCTTAATCAGTGTTCCTTTTCTAAATTATGATGCATTCAAATTCATGAGTAATTACGTCTCAGCTGATGAGTGCAATCAGGGCAGTCACTCTGAGGCAGCTTTAATTCGTTGTTGTCACCATCATCATAATCAGCTGTTAGGTGACGCTAATTTTGTTAATCAATGCTCTGCGTGCGTCCTGTTTTCAGGACATCTTGAACTTGAGCAAAACAAAATCCATCCTGTAGCCTGAGTAGGATGTGTATGTGTTCTTCTCTGCCACCAGCAGATGGCAATGTTTCATTATTACTTAGTTTTACTGCTTGTATAAGATCTTCATATGACCCTTGTAAACAAAGAATAAGCTGCTTTCCCTGAGGCCAGCTCTTGCTTATTTCTGCGAGTATGTTGTTTTCATCAAAGGTTTTTGAACCAGCTTCCTTATCTAGACATCGATGGCTGGATTTATTCTGTGTCATGTTGATAGAGAGGGGAGCTCAACAGGAGACCTAATCCCTTTGTTTGAGTTCATTATTTCAACATCCACACAGAGCTCAAGAGTAAAAAGTTTTCTTTCTCTTGAACCTTGACCTTTTTGTTCTCACAATGCCATACATCAGTAAGTGCATTTTTTTTATCACTAGAGGCACGTATACACTTTTCAACCTTATAATAGCTCTGTGGATAGCTTTCCTTTGTAACACCATGTTTAGAGAATACTTGTATTATTCTGTCTGACAGCAGACTTCCATAAACACTGATTAACACATTTATTTAAACACTGTACATGAGCTAGCTGAAAACGAACTAAACTTAACTCTGCGTGTGAATGCTGAGTGTGGACAGATGTCAAGCTCTCAGGTATTCCTTTCTGCACACAGAGCAATGAAGCAGTCATGGTTGACTTGCTGCACTGCCTTTGTGTTAATCAGCGTATTCCTATGTGCGACTGTAGGCATCATCTACATGCTCTGTGCCCCACTCTCAGTGTGTTTGTGGTCCACTCAGTCTGTGGATTTGTGGACATTTCTAAAGATGGAAAAAAAGGGAACTCAGACACTGAACAGAGCTTGCTGCCCTGCAGCAATGTTCAGACAGCCAATTAGACGGGAAAACAAAATGGGATTTTGGGGGATCTGGGTCATGGGAGACGCAAGAGAGATGGGGTGAGGAAAGAGATAAGAAAATTCCTAATGATTTATCATATCGTGCTTTCCGCAGGCAGCCATAGTATGACTAAAGATTTGGTCACACTTTGGTGTCATTACAATTTCCTGGCAAGAAAATGCTGAGTGATTTTTTTCTTTTAGGAGGCTTCCTGAAAATGATTTTAATTTGGAACAAATTACAGAAAAATGATGTCACTTGGTAGACTTCACATTAATTACTAGAATTCCCTGCAAAATCCACAAACACAGGCAGATGGGTGTATTACTGTGGGCAGTATAAGTTATTTTTAGGTACAAATACAGACCTCAATCCATACCATGGATACATATTCTGTACATTGTTCTGACCATGGCTGGAGATGTAGGTGAAACATTGTTCTATACAGTTTTAATGCTTATTGAGCATGGCTGGAGGTGCAACACACACGCACACAGTTATATACACATGGATAGCTCCCAGCTCCGATAATAGACCCACTCATGAACAATTCATAAATACAACCATTCACTTTTGCTCAGAGCATAAACACCAAAGTCATGTTCAATTATTGATCATGTACTAGCTGCTCGGGTCCAAGAGCCTCACTGTCAATAGAAGTTCATTATTGTGACTCTGACAGTCAGGTTGGTTTCAAGACCGAGAGCAAACATACACTCTGATACACAACACTGTATTTACACATTCACACACACTCTATGGATGTGTATAAATGTACACAGTCTTTTTAAAGGATCAGATGTCATTCTGATCTTTAAGTACTCAGTTATGTGTTGTCAAAAATGTCCATAATAAGGATCTACAGTAGAATGTGGACATGCTATTATTAGCCAAAGTGCAAGTGAGAGAAACTATGAAGCAGTTTCAGCACTCTACATTTCACAACACATTCACTTTCACTGGCAGCCTGAAGCATTTAATAAGCCTTAGTTGCCTCCATCCTAATTCTCTTACTATTATACAATTATAATTTGTGCATATAAAATCATGACTACTTAAAAAATTAATAAAATAAATAATAAACAAACAAAAACTTTCATCCAAGTCTAAAAGAAGAACGTTTTCAGATCCATGCACCGTAAGAGTTTCAGCAGAAAAACAGAGCTGAGGACTTGTAGCTGTGTTTGACAGGTGGTCTCTAGGTGTGCATTTATTTCACTTCATATTGATTGATACAGATGTACACTTGAACATGATTATTTTAATTAACCAAGCCAGTCCCAAATAGATCAAGGATGTTTATATAAAAAGCAAAGACGGCAGCAGCTGTGCTTTTACTTATTAATCAAAACCTGAACACCAGCAAGAACAAAAACATCATCATGAATAATAGAAAATCCAAGAATCTGACAGACCAAGACAGAACGACAGGCAGAGGTTTAACGTTTCAGGTTTTTTTGCCCTCGAGTTCGAGTCATTTGATTTTGAGTATCTGTCGATACCGAGTCCCGATTCGATACTTTTAGGGTTCTCTTCAAAGGCAAATTGCAGGTCGCTCGTTGCGCTCATTTGTGCTCTCTTGGCTGTGCTGTCCTGCGCCTTCACGCTGTCACAGGGCATTTTTTTCTCTCCTCTTTAAACCTATTACCTGTTATTGCTCGCGTTTCTTTTTGCATTAACAAAACTCTCTGTGTGTGTCCCGAGAGAAGCGCTCGCCACTGCACCAACTACCCATTTCCACGGGCACAATACTTTAAACTGCCTGAAAGGCATTGCTGCAAACTACAAATACTTCTTCTCTCCCCAAACTGGGAGGGATGAAGGGAAGATTTCGCGAACGAAACGGCTCATCAGAGTCTTGAATCCAAGACCTCTTGCACCCAAAGCGACAATCATACCCATAGACAACGCACCAGAGAGTCATTGATAGCCCTAATGCAGCTATAGCTGAGTACTGATTGGGAGGTAACTAGAACATTATGAAGAGCACTATGTTCACCATGGCCATGCCAGCCCAGGTTCTGTAAACAAGTCGTGAAATGTTGCCAAAATTGCTATAGCAACCATATTGCTTTGTTGCTGGTGGCATGCAAATTTTATTTGTACTAACTAACAACAGAAATGCCACAGATTCAACTGACCTTTTGTGAACACTCTTTCTGTCTGTCTCAGTAAGGTCATGTGTTTCCACCCTTGGTCTGACGTCACCCTCCCTCTCATGAAAAAACAAGAGGTTGTCAAGGTGATTGACAAGTGGGCAGATCTTGTGGTAGAACTAGGCGCCACATATCCATGGGTGCAGGTATGTGACAACGCACACACACACTATTCCCGCTCACATAATATTGATCTCATTTCTCCCCGGGGCTGAATACTTGTAAAATGATCAACTTTTCACCCCCTCAGAAATCATTCAGTTTTCTGCCCTTTCCAATTTTTCATTTTAATGTGTCTTGTATTGGATCTGGTGAAATTTTAATGATGCCTCTGGGCAAACATTCACTCAGCTTCAGTAGAGACAGAATGATAGGATGTGGAAATATTCCTGTTTAGTTAACCGTACTTCTTTTTAGGATATGCCCTTTTAATGTTTTTTATTTAATCTTGGTCTGCTGATTAGCACCAAACACAAACAAAAACATACTTGCTAGAGCTATAGATTTATAGGTAGAACTCACGACTGAAATGCTTCATGTTACTCTTAAATACCTGGATCAAAGGTCAGCCAAGAATACAGTTATTATTAATACAGTTTTTATTCTCCAAAGGTCATGGATCAGCTATGGACTGACTTTTTTATTTTCAATTTTGTTTTTAGATCTTTGAGAACAAGGGTGCTATGATGGGATGTTCAAATCCACATCCTCACTGCCAGGTAGGAAATACACACACACACGTGCACACACAGTTATCATTTGACAACAGGTTAGAGCATAACCATTATGCCATGCAGAGATTCTACCTGTTTGTCTGTGGAAAACACAATGCATCACCACCATACCTTGCTTACTCCTTGTAGCCATTGTTACCTAATACTGTGTAGGACCTTATACCACCAGAATAAACCCTTTTTGAATGGGGTCTTTATAGTTCCTGAGAAGCCCATGGATGCCTGATCAGATTGGAATCTGGGGAGTAACATGGGTGGAAAAATGCCTCAGGTATTGTTGTTTACCTTAAGTCATTAGTAAAGAGTTTTTGCACTGTTCAGGGACTTTGTAATGATAGGTGGTGAAGTGGTTAGCACTGCCACCGTCTGGGTACTCCACCTTCCTCTGACATACCAAAGATGTGCATGTCAGGTTAACTGGGGACACTGAACTGGTGACCTGCCCAGGTCCAGGGCGTACCCCGTCTCTTAAACATCAACAGCTGGGATAGACTTACTTTCAGTCTATGCATATGGGGATTGTTGGAGGACAATACACTTGGTCTCAAGGTTGAGCATTTACACAAAATAAAAAGTGCTTTTATCTCATATGCACAAGACAATCTGTGAGACTGGTCCAATTTGCACTCTGTTGGCAGTTATTATAAAAATACACAATTTGACATGTCTCAGCATAGACGCTGTTAATAGAAACGTCATCTAGAAATCACTAACAACGGTGTCTTTCTCACATTTCGTGCAAGAATGCGTGTGTGTGTGTGTGCGTGTGTGTGTGTTTCTTCCTCGATTGCTCTGTTTGTGCAGTCACATCAGCTCAGGCACTTTCTTGTCTTCCTATTCTGTAAGGTGATTCAGGCAAGACTAACAACTTTTCTGTCAGACGCATTTCCTGTCAAACTGTCACCTCAGAGCGCAAGCAGGACAGAGAGAGAGGAAAAAACCAGAGGGATGCTGTGAATTTTAAAGTTGTCAAAATTGATATGTAATAAATAAATAAAGCTGTATTAGAAGATTAGAGAAGAGTATAACAAAAGTAGTAAATTATGATGAGACTCAGTAATTGGTGTTATCAGTAAGAATCAGGTAAAAAGAACTAGATTAATCCCTATTGCTGCAATATAGATATCACCAATAGATGGCAGTATGTGACCTCTAAACATGCTTGTGTCAGGCTGATGAAAGTGAAGGAAGCTCGCTGTAAAAAATAAAATGAATAAATTAATACATTAAAAAATATATATTTATTTTTTTACTGATATCATTTTTTCGTTTCAGTTTCTTCCTTTCTTAAAACATCAAAGTAAACCTGTGTGTGTGTACAGTCAGGCAAACCCTCCAGACCAAAAACGTCCAAAACGTCCGAAGCATACGATATAAAACTTTGAAGCATAACGAAAAGAAAATGTTAATCATGTTCTGGAGGCATCGTTGCTTTTGATAACTTTGGTCTCACAGGAGCGGAGCTGTATGTATCTTTATGTAAGTGGAGGGAGGAAAACATATGCCTCTGGAATAGTAATATCCTTTTCCTACATAAGTGGCCCAAAGTATATACAGTATTAATTCAGTGCTCAGGATTCAGCATTGAACATATCCTTCCCTCTAGCAGATAGTTATCGAGGTGATATTTACTTCCTAAGTGTGCATTTCACTCCTGAAGTGGAAACTGATGTGATATAATATGTTTGGTTTTTTTTTAAGTCTTTCTTGCTGGAATAGTTTATATAGGCTTTGTTCTTGGTGTGTGATACTTTTTGTGTCTAGAGCTGTGTATACTAAACACAGGTGAACAAATATAAACCATAGCTGCAGATCTGGCAGGCAAGTATGACTGGAGGCATGCAGATGAAGATGATAATGCATATTTCTACATTTAATTCACACTTTCATCACATCTGTGTCTTTTTGATTTTCCTGCATCACTCCTAACAAACCACACTGCAACTTTTATGTCATTAAAATTGCCATTATCAAATACGGTACCTCCACAAATCGACATTTTTGATTTCTACAGAGCTCATTTATGAAATAATCCAAAAGCCAACGAAAAAATTATCCCAAATGGCAAAATCCCACAGTGTTGCAGTGTGTCACTCCTGGTAGTGTTTAATCAGAAGACAATTTAGAATCCAGCTTAAGGCAGTGCTGCTTCTGATTAGCTTCTGATTATTTCTCTGTTCACAATGCAATGGAAAACCTGCTCCTGATGACACAAAGATGTTACTTTCAGTAAGAAAATGACACTGTGCGAGGCCTGCAAGCTGAAACAGAAACACAGCCAGTCAGCTGTAACTGCAATAACTAATCAATATTCAGGTGAAGGCTTCACTCAGAACATGAATATACGGTGCATCTCATCCCTCTTTGCCTTCCTGTGTTCATTATAGGAATGCAAATTTCAACAAACCCAGATGTAAAAAAAAAAACTGATTGATTTATTATGCAACAGAGAGTTATTGGTACTGTTCACTTTTACAGCCATTAAAATGCCATAAAATGCAAATATGCATAATGTCTGACATGATGTTCGCCACTACCCATAAAAAAGCTTTCTGAAATGTACATTTTCAAATCTAAAATGCGTACCAAAAAAAAAACTTGACTGGAGTGCTGTGAATGTGAGTAATGCAGATGAAATGACCTGCAGTGTCTCGTCTGTTTTTGAAGCACCAGGTGTTGTTGTTTCTTCCAGGGATGCTTTCTGCCATTGAATGGGACTATAGCTGTAACATTTGCAGCATGCCAGCTGTAGTAACCTTGTATTTGCCCTCACTGCAATGCTCAGTAATAATGAAGTTGCACTAATAATCATAGTAATAATGATAATGTTTTGTTTTTGTAAAATTATTCATTGTCGCTGATAATTTTCTGTAGTTTTTAATGCGCCCATTGACAAAGTTGTTATAGTTTATACTTCTATGAGAGATCCAGTGGAAACACACAGAGCAGTTAAATTCTTAAGTTTTGCACACTCCAGAATAAGAAACTGACTGAGAATATGTTTTCATTTGCTTGTATATGGATCCTATCCAGAGCTGTGATGAAGCACCTATCTCAATTAGTTTCAGTGTCTGCCAGCTGATTTTTACTTTATATTGAAATAAATGAATGTGTGTAGCTGCAGGGAAAATCCATTTATCAATCTAAAAAAAACAACAAACCTAAAGGAAAAACGTGTTTTCAAACCCATAAATCTCTGCATCTATAAAACATTATTGATTGACTGATATTGATAAATAACCCTATAAAACCACAGTGGTAATATGGTCGTTTGCAATCAGGTCAGTGGGACAGATTTACTTCTCACCCCATTCATTTTCTAAACAGATTGTAATGTACACACGCATAAGGCTATTTTACGATCTATATTTTTATGTCATGTCTCATCATCATCTTCCTCCATCCTCCTCTTGCTTTCTGTGACATCATAGGTGTGGGCCAGCAACTTCCTGCCCAATGAGCCGGCTCTGTCGGACCGCTGTCAGAGGACGTACTATGAGAAGCACGGAGAGCCGCTGCTGCTGCAGTACGTCAAACAGGAAGCTGAGAAAAAGGTACTAAGATTAAACAAGTCAATTATACAAATGATCTTAAATTAAAACTGTATTTTATTATTAACTCATGAAACCTGAGTTTAGATTCTCTTACATTACCCAGAATCCCTTTCAACAGTCCCTCGGAGAAAATATATTCCTCTTGTTTTGGGATGTAACTCAGAAAAAACTGACATTTTAGTATCAGTTTAAAATTGCAATGCATAAGCCCGTATTTCCTTCCTCTTTACCATCTACCTCCACCCTTTCCCACAATGCATCTCTCTCATTCTCTTACTTCATCGTTCTTCTTTGACTACCCTGCATCCCTCTGCCTGTCTCTTAGTCAGTGAAGCGTGTGATTGGACAGCAGAGATGCTCATTAGCATAACGCTGCAGTATTCATCTTCAAGCTGCATGAAGATTAGGAAAACTCAGTGTGTGTTTGTGTGTGTATGTGTGTGTTTTGAGCTGTAACGACTGAAGATGGCACTGAGCACAATTACCATGGTGGCAAATGTCTCGTTAGTGAGCAGACACTTGGTGGAAAAGCCCGAATCAAACTTCTGTAGGTGGATTAAATGTGACAGACGTGAATTTTTCATGTAGCAATTACAGTCAGGTTCATCAATATTATTATGAACCAAATATATGGATGAAATTCCCATTGACAAGACCGAATGTTGAGGTTCCTCCTTTCAGTCTTGTCTTCAGTAAGTGAACAGCAGCTCTCGGGATGAGTTTAGGTCACTGACTTGATTAGTAAAGAATACCCCCAGTTCTTCCTTGAGGAGCTCTCGGGTAGCTTTCATTGTATGTTTTGGGTCATTATCCGTCTCAATATGAAGCAGCATCCCATAGGTTTGCAGCCTTTGTCTGAATCTGAGCAGTATAGATCTTTACAGTGCAGAATTCATCCAGCTGCTTCTATCACACACAGCGGTGACTGTTTCATTTTATGCTCATGCTCATAACACTGCCTCCACCATGCCATAACTGAAGCTGTGCTTGCTTTGGATCACCAGCTGTTCTCCATACTTGTTCCCTGTAGACTTGTACAATGACAGCCCACCTCCTTCACAGTGTTCTTAACTTGGCTAGATGTTGTGAAAGTGTTCTTCTTCAGCACGGATCAGAATCCTGCCATCGCCCACTTAGTGGTGTTTTGTAGCTCTTTTGCTGTTGCCACTTTATTTCTTTCTTTAAGAATGTTTTTGTCAGTCTCTCTGATGGGTTTATTATGTGCTTTCAGTCTAATAATGCCCTTCTTCACTTGTGCAGATGCTATCTTTAGACCTCACGTAGAGAGTTCCAGTAAACACCTACGATATAGGCAGATGTAACACTCAGAACCACGTCCAGGACTTTTAATCTACTGGGTTAGTCATGGAGTAATGAAGGAACAGGACACACCTGGACATACTACAGCCATTTCTTCCAATACATACATCTTGAGTGTTCGATTGCTCCAATATAAATGAACATGACTGTATCTCATGTACGGTAAATTATTTGTTAATTCACTGATAAGCCAACCAATTTCAAGGTCTTGCCTTGGCCTGCAGGTTCCCAGTGTCTCAGCAGCCACATATGCAGCACCACTTCATCACTAACAGGGCGGCTGCTGTTTTCTGGAACTTTCAAGTTTTTTGTCCCTTTTGTAGATTATTCACTTAAATCACAGCTATTATTTTGTTGATTAGCCACTTTACACACAGCAGAAAACCAGTCTCAAGAGGAAGCCTTTCCACTCTTATTCTGCGCCTAAATTAAAGCTGATTTTTTGAGTGACTAAAAAAAAAAGCTATTTCACTGCACTTCAAGTTTAAGAGAAAGAAAGGGCTTGATGATAAAGTATTAAATTAACCAAAGGAGTTTCAGCGTAAAAAAAAGAGAAGGAGAGAACAAAAGGAGGTTAGAAAAGTGCAGAGAGAGAGAGAGAGAGAGAGAGCACAAACAGAGAAGCACACACACATAAACAAAGAGTACGAGAGAGAGATGCAGGTAAGAAATCAGCCACTGATTCATTCAGGGGATGAGTTGACCTGTTCTGCAGGGAGGGTGACTGAGATAGAGAGGATAGCATTAAGGTTTTGAGAAGAGCAGAGTAGACACTTGAATTTCCTAGACAGCTGCTCATGGGGACTGACCTTTATAAAATCAGAGTGGAAGCAGGAGTGTGTGCTAGAATGACTTGTCCGCTACAAACGGGTGAGCCTCCGCCACTCTCTCTCTGTCTGTCTCTGTCTCTCGCTCTCTCTCTCTGTCTCTTGACACCGAGGTTAGGACCGCAAATTGGCACACTGCAGTGTTTAGAGAAGTCTGAATTGGACTTGGGTTCCCAGGTGACACTCTTGACTTTGAAACAAAAAACTTTCTAAGCTAATTGAATAAAACTCTTTGGGATTTGCTGTCTGTGGGGTGTCAGTTTAGGACATCCTTCACTTCCTCCTTCCTTGTCAATCTCCTCTCTCCATCTTGGCTTTCAGTTTTCCATCTTCATTCTGTTCCTCTATAATCCTGTTAAAAGTATAGATGAACAAGAGCTGTGGAAAACGAGGGTAGCCTTCAGAAGGAAGAAGAAAGTTGAAAATGTGACCCAGAAAAAAAAAACTACACAGAAGTAAAAATTGTTTTAAGTTTTAAAAAAAGATCAAATGTTATTCATACTGAGAATTACTGATGTGTTGAAAGGGAAGCAATATTCTAAGTGGTATTGCTGAAGGACCTAAGTAGAATCCTATACAGCTAGTACACTTAATTAGGAGAAGTGAACACTCTGTGATTCTCTTAGATTACTGTGTGTTTTCCTCCACTGTTATTAAACACCACTGGATTCTCTGTGGATCTATTAATAATGCATAAATGCCTCACTGACCAAGCGTGTTCAAACCTATGGGAGATTTACGGCTCAGTGTAGCCGACTCTCTCTGAGCGGGTATCCTGATTGAGTGATAATCCTCACTAGAAACAATAACTGGAGCGGCTGAATGTTTGAAGCAGTTTAAACTACCAGTGTTTGTGTAGGTATGTGTCCTCTGGTGAATGTGTGAGTGCCAGGGGGGCAGAAAAGACACGTCAAGTCTGCTTTGGCGCTCTGTCATGGCCAAGATGTGTCAATCTGCACCAGGAAGTCAGGCACTAGAACAGCAGAGTGGATCCAGTCTGTTTTCATAATAAAAAAGCACAATTGGACTCCAGCTCATGAAAAAATCATTTAAAGCCAAACCTAATGTCGCGATAAGGACAGAACCAAAACACAGCGTAGCTGACAAGTAACCGTGGGACCCCGGCCTAAGGTAGAGCCTCTTTTTAGGTTCTTTGTTCTGGTTGTCTGATAGATTCCATCTACCACTGTGCGCTACCTGCCCAGCACCAGTAGACCAACAGCTACTAGCTTGTGAAAACAGGGAAGCATGTAGCAGCTAAAGAACCATATCGTTCTCTCCGGCACTGGCCAAAGACAATATATGATAAGAAAAATGAATGTATTGCAGTTTTCAGGGGAGTTCTCTCTGTGTACTGTCTTTGCCTTATCAAATGATCATCTGTCAGGCTGTGTGTTTTGCAGATTTTTATGCCCCAAAGTGGTTAAAAAAATCAATCATCAGTCCTGCAGCTGCAAAGTGTTTACTTGTAGTGTTTACAGTATTTCCACTTCAGCTATGATCAGGCGAAGCAACGCAGGGAGCTGTGGGAGTGGAAATATAACTTACAGCGCATAGCACAATGTATAGAAAACAGCAGTGATGTCTGCTGTAGCTATTTAGCCCAAGCATGCCGAGCTAATCTATGTCTGATGGATTGTAATAGCAAGGTCAGGTCATGTTTGTGCCCACTCATCAGCTTGTTAAATCTCCGCTTCAGACACATTCTGCATTTAAACACTTTATGATAACAAGGCGTCCTGACCGGTGTACTATTATCATCTTGAAACCCACTATGTGAGTGTGTGTACAGGCAATCTGCCCTCTGCATTGTGGTGTCACCGTATGCGCCCTGCTTTTTACTAATATTTCCTAATATAATCACACTTGTGTGTACATTTATGGGACTTGTGGTAAAAAAGTGTTCATTAGAAGCCATTTAAAAAACCTCTAATAATTCTGCTGCACATGCTCTAAAACATTATAATTCGTTTCTCCTATCAGGAACGTGTGGTGGTGGAGAGCTCTGATTGGCTGGCGGTGGTTCCATATTGGGCAAACATGGCCCTACCAGACGATGCTGTTACCCGCGACGACATGTCCTTAGACTCAGTGACCTGACGACAGAGGAGAGGCAGGGTGAGTATGTGTATATACTGGCAGATGTGGCGATAAAGCTTTAGTTCAGAGGGGTCTAAGGTCATCATCAGCTCAGCGACAGCAAAGGACCTGCTTGTGTGGTTTGTGATGTGTATCATCTTCTCTGTTCATTAAATCAAGCCTCTACAACAGTAGTTACTGCTCCATCACCTCTGCTTAACTCCTTCTTGGTGTCATCCATCTTAAAAATATTCACTCAAATGCAGTGTCTATATCCTCACGTCCTTACTGCCTAACTCATTTTCTCTGTTATCAGATCTGGCTGCCATTATGAAGCGCCTCCTGACCAAGTATGACAATCTGTTTGAAGTCTCTTTTCCTTACTCCATGGGCTGGCACGGTAAGACCAAAAAAAAAAAGTTTCTGTATATGTGTGTTTTTGTAGAGTGAGGAACAGGATGGCAGGAAAAGATTGAGGATTATTTTAGTCACATGAGTTTTGGATGGATTAGCGGCCGTGCTGGACATGTGTTCACATATCTGGCTAGCTACGTGTAAGCTAGTTGATGTGATTGATTAATACACTGTAGTGTGAGAGGATATGTGACTGTAATCTGCAAAAATCACTCAGGAAGTATGTGATCTGGAGTCTTTTCACAGTCAGGATTTAAAAGACTTTCACAGCTACACCAAATTAAGGTGGAATGGGAACTGATACGGAGGCAAGAGCCACATTAAAATTCTGTCACACCTTTTTTTTTCTCACACATCACACTAAGTCCCTTCTTTCCTTTTCTCCATATGTCTTATATCTTCATCTACTATACAGATATCAGAAAAGATGCCACTTCTCACCTTCACGCTCGTCTCTCTTTCAGTTCTTTTTCTTTATTTATCGCTTATTTCCTTACATTTTTCTACTTTTCGAGTCCGTGTTCAACATGCCAAAGGATTACCTCCACACCCTCCACAAATCTTCCTCTATAAATTTGCAAAGCACCAGCACAAAAATCACACATGAATATTGATCAGCCAGTCAATGTCATTGAACAGCTATGCAAGCCTTCTCTGCAGGTTAGATAAGTCTTGCTGCATTTCAATCATCGCCACTGTAATAAATGAACTCTCAGCTTTGATGTCACCCACTTACTCACTGTATTACCGCTTCAGTGCACACTCAGACACATCAGAATATTTAAAGCTTTAAGAATGTCCTCTCTTATGTAAAGCGGGACCTCTCGCAGGTAAAGAGCACTCACTCCTGGTGTAATTTCAGGCTTTACTGCAGATGAAGTTGCAGCACAGATGCAGGATCTACATGGCGTTCTTTTGCATATTTCAATATTAAGTGGTCAAACATTTTTAGAAAGCTAAACTAACTGAATAGACAGAACTCATTCATTTTGTGTTATGCAACATTTTGACGTAGAAATGAAGTTCTACTCAAACACAAGTAGATTCATAAAACTTTGCTCTTTTGCAAAGAGGTGGAGCATTAGTGAAGCTGAGGCAAATGGGCACAGTTTGTGCTGTGATTCAGCTCCACCTGTCACTCAAAGTGGTCATGTCCACAATAATAATTTTAAATCCTAAAATAATTTAAAATGTCCAACGTGAGATGCCCGCCTTCATGTATTTATAGGCGTTTCTTAACCAATTGCTCAGGTTGCCATTTTTAATTTTCATTTGCTGTTAAGTTTGACTTTTTTTCTGCCCCCGCTTCTGTGCGCCTGCTGCTGTAGCTCGTCAGATAGCTAACAGTTCCCAATAAAATCCAAGCAGGAGATCCATTCAAGCATTTACTTGGTGTATTGTAAAACTAAACACACATACACGTGCATGTCAGATGTTATACTTCTCATACATGCATGGTCATCACATATTTCAGCAAGGATTCAGTGTGTTCACAAAGGTTCCTATGAGGGGTGTAATTAGCAGTTACACAACAATTAAACAAACACTTACCTCCATCTGCTTTTTGTTTTGGCTATCATGCTGATGGCCATATCAGACAACACATTTGCTATATAGATTCAACTACTATGGAGTTCCAGTTCCACCTGCCTACCAGCAAATGCCACACAGAACTCCGTCCTTGACCTCTTTTCCCCTGGAGAGGACGTAGTGAGATTTCCTTTCACCAAACCCTCATACTGGACAAAGCTGTTCAGGGAAAGGGATCAACCTGCAGCCTTTAGCTGATACAGGAATCACTCTGACAACTCAGCCATGATGACACTGCTCTGCTTTCTGTCATTCATCCCCTCATTGCATCACTGCACACCGCTAACCTCTGTTCCAGCTTGAACCTGGTACAAGGTGTTTCTGCCACTTGACACACACCATGGATTTCCCAACTGTCTAAGTGCAGGTAAACATCAGCCAATACCACTGAGCATTAGATTAACTTAGAAAAAGTGCCTACACAGGTCTCTATGGGACTTGTTTGTGAAATCTGCTTCTTATGGCAAATATTTATTTGCTAGAGGCATTTAAATAAGATATGTTCATTTTGCTTCACAAAAGGACTTAGACTTACAGGGGTGATATTTACTTGATATTTCTTCTATTGCAACCACACCTATTAAATGCAATTACTGGGAAACAGTGAGGAGGATTTCTTTATTATGCTTTAGCCCCAATTGGATGGTGCACTGGGTTAGGTGGTGGTGTCGGCCAATCAGTGTCCGACAGGCTGTTGGTGCCGGCCTGTGGGCATCAACACTGCTGACACCAGTCCATCCAGTCATCTGCTAAGTATTGTTCAGTCAGTTTTTAAGTCAGTGAAGTGTGCACAGGGTCTAAGATAAGATAAGAACTTTATTGATACAGATTTTATGTAGTATAGTATAATACAGTTGCTAAAATATAGACCAGTGAGGAGTATGGCCATTATCTGATCTACTAGCTCTTCTCCCTACAGAAAGGGGAGTTATACATCTAATGGCCACGGGCAATGACCTCCTGTGGTGCTCTTCGATGAATAACAACTAACCACAATCTAGGAATGTTTATTTTACTTGAGCAGTCAAGAAACTAATTTAATGTTTCAAAAGCCTGTGTTTGAGTTATAATTCATCACTGATCAATTTCAGAAAATCAGGTGCTACTATATTAGTTTTTAAAGATTTAACGCCTGGGTCGATGGCCGCTGTCAATCTGTAGCTGTTCTATATTTTAAAAAGCTGAGCACTCGGAGCAGGGCAACCTACATGAAAGCTGAAATAAAAGAAGCTGAGATGATACACACACCAGACAAACTGTGGTGTGGTGAGAAGGACAGAGGGCAGGAGAGGTCACAGCCATAAGCTCACCTCACTTTTCTTCTTTTCATTTTATCAGATAGCAAATCTTTGAGGGCAAATCTCAGTCGAAAGTTTCCTGTGGTGAAAGCTCCTACATATCTCTGACTTTTATCTTCCAGTCTGTTTTATTTCTTAGACAGTAAAACGTATCAGGTCATGCTATAGTAGCATCTTAAAGACCTGAAAGTTGATGATTAATAGTAAGAAAAATACAACTCTGATATCCAGACTATAAAAATATACAAATAACATACAAAGCACCGACAGGTAGGATGATATAACACACAGTTCTGTTCTGAGATTCCAAGAAACACCTCTGCATCAAATTATTTCTGAAATATTGCAGTTTGGCTTATTAGCATGGCTGCGTTTCTTGTTATTCAAAAACTGTGAAAACAGTGTCAATAGAGTGACAAGTGCAAGGCAGATATGAAAACGAGGATGTCTTAGGAAAGAGAATCTTAACTTTTGTATCAAAATGCGTGCACATCACAGAAACTCGTTGACTTTTTCAGCTCATTAAAACAAGCTTTGGTGCTGTACAGATACGGTGGTAAGGCAGAGCAACACTACCAAGAAAATTAACTTTTAAGTCACTTTTATTTAACTCAACAAAAACCTGCAGGGGAAGAAAAAGTAACCACATCTTTGGACTCTGGAGAAATTTGGACTGTTTGACTGTTCTGTAATCCTCACTTTATTCCATCTGAGCCATTCCTTGGTGGATTTGTTGGTGTGCTTATAGGATCATTATCTTGTTGAAAGGTCTACTTCTAGCGATCCAATCAAGTCTGATAGATTTTATTCAAATCCCTCTTGTAACCTTTGCCTACACTTTCTGTGCACAAAGGAATTCGTCAAATGAAAGATGTAATTACCTTGCCCACAGTGAGCTAACTTCAGGCATGTCTGACCAAGCTACAGCAGTTTAAAGTGGAGTCCTTCTCTATATTAAAATGGCTATTATTATACAGTGAAACAGACGGAATAAAGAGTTTTATTAAAGGTAACTGCACCGGCGGGGCCGCTGTTCCAGTTATTTTGCTCATCTTATTTATTTATATATATTATAATTGTGTTGTTTTAATCTGATCAAGTGAGATTATCTTAAAAAAAAAGGCAGCTGAGGCTAGAATTGGAAATGCTTGAATAATGGGTTCCACTGACTGCTTTATTTTAGCTCATTTAGAAGCAGCCACCTTTCATTTAGGGTGAGACTTATTATTGGCTGGATGCTTTTTGTCACCTGGGAAATCATGGATTAGATTAGACTATCTGTTTATTCCTGCAGGAGTGGGATTCACAGCACGTCACAGACATTATTAACTGGCTGTATGCAACACAGAGAGAGAGAGAGAGAGACTCTACAACATGAGCTGACAAATGCAAAGTCACATTCACGCATACACATATGCAGTGATACAGCTGTACTACAGGATTATTTGTCTTATCTTATTCTATCATTATGGCCTTTGCATTGTTAGGTGTAGTGGTCAGAACACAGGGATGAGTTACACCTGTTGTATCATAGATTATGTAGCATAATCCTCCAGGATTATCACGTAGATCCTAAAATGGCGTACGCACACACCACACTCGTACACTGACACACACGCAAAATCAATTTAAAACTTGGTAATTGTCCACTAATAGGAGCAACCGTCTCTATTCAGTCTTTATCTGGCACTTCAGGCTTTTTATGTTCCTCCTTTTTTCTTTCTCATCCATTAGTTTCTTTATGTTGCCCCCCTGTCATCTGTATCTGTGTCTGATCAGCCCCCATTGTAAGGAACTGATTTAAAAGAAAGCTTTCTCTGGGAATACAATGTCTCCAGGGATTTATTTTTTTAACTAAGCTTCTTGTCAGAAATATATGCCCACTTAGGTTTCTGTTTCCCTGATTATCCCATTACCTTCCATTAGGATGACACAGACAACACCCAAATATATTCAAACATTAGCCACAAATCAAAACAAAGAATGTAAAAATGTATCTTGATCATGACCCTCTTGTTATAATAATTGTGTCAGTCTATATGCAGAAGGTGCTGAATTAAAAGCAGAGAGTGCATTTCCTCATAAATGCATGTTGTCATAGTAAAATGGTTGCATTTAACTTGTAGGACTTTTTTGCTCACAAAGTGGCACACTGGCTGTTTCTTTAATTTAGCTTATTAGCAAACTGATAGGAGGCTGTCTCATGTGCAGCTTAGAGGACTTAATGAGCAGAGGGCCTTGTTCATGTGGTGTGGATGGCAGAGAGATAAATGAGCCTGTTGTGCTCTGGCTATGCATATTCTTAATTACCCCTTAGTGTTTGATTATGCTACCATCAATATCTCGGTGTGCATGTGTGTGCACATGCATTTTTCTACCCTCCAGTTTCACAGAGACATAGGAAATAAATAACCGGTGGCATGTTATGTCCTCATGGTTCCTGTGCACAGGCTGGCTCTAAAAGAGTATATCATTGGGTAAAAAATATATATGTTATGCGAATACAGAGGGGAATTAATGGTGGAATTGCTGCTTGCTACACAAATAACATGGTGATCGTTACAACGGATAGCAGCCAGCTATGTAGCTGTAGCTTTTAAAGCCAGCTTCTCGGCAGCAAGCAGCAATCACGCTGCAATTTCTCCAGAAATTGCACATTCCATTGATTTATATTTATTTATTTTACTCTTTTATATATATATATATATATATATATATATATATATATATATATATATATATATATATATATATATATATATATATATATATATATATATATATATTTTGCTACCATCTCCCTCCAGGTGCTCCAACTGGCCCCCACTTAAAGGAAGGACAACTCCCACTGGCAGCTGCACGCTCACTACTACCCTCCACTGCTGCGCTCAGCTACAGTTAAGAAGTTTATGGTAGGATACGAGATGCTCGCCCAGGAGCAAAGGGACCTCACCCCTGAACAGGTAGCACATTAATGCACACAGATTTTTCTCCACTTTACTGTTTTAATATTTAGGATGAGAAACTAACCTGTTAAATACATGAAAGCTCTATTTGTGTGTCCTAGGCTGCTGAGAAGTTGAGAAGGCTGCCAGATGAGCACTATAAAGCCCGAGAGAACCAGGAATCTAAGACACCTGTGTGATGCATGAAAGAGCTTTATTTAAACCACAGCACTCCACAGTCTGTTTGTACACTTTACATTGAAGTGCCTTTGCTGACTCAGGGATCAAAAATAAAACAAAATAGCGTGACATAATTGGATGACAGACAATGACTGCTCAAGCAACAAATAATGTGTGATTATTTGTGTGAAGCTGTACGAAAGTCTGCAAGCAAAGGAGACAATGCGAGCTGGACAAACTAAATATGGTATGTAAGCCCTGGGAAATCAGAAATGCTTTATATCCTGTTTAGATACAAATAATTATTATCCTTGATTAAACACACTTACTCTGAAATTCCTGAAACATCAATATTAAAGTTTGAACCTTTTCACAATGTCAGAAATGTGTATATTTATAATAAATATAATAATAATGTTCAACAGTTTACTGCCTAAATGCCGATCACACCTTTGACATGTTGACTGAGGTGTGCTCTTTCCAGGATAACAGCAGATGGTAGTGTTGCTCAAGAGGATGACCTGGACATTGTCTCTCTCTCTCTCTATTTGCGTATTACCTCAAAAGCCATCATTTCCTTCTGCTTTAACTTGAACCAAAACCTTTTATTCACTTGTGAACACTGTCTCCTTCAGTATGGAGGTCAGAGGTCAAGATCAGCTATAGAATAGTACTCTTAGAGGAAGTTGGAGCAAAGTGTTTTTTTTTTTCTCACGGATGTTTCAGCAGATTATTTGCCATTATAGGCACAGACTATTTTGGCTACGCTGCTGCATGCATTTTAGTGTAGACGTGTTCAAATTCTTTAGCGCATAATTACTGTGTTGTAAAAAAGAACCTGTTCCTCTTTACGTCCTATCATTGACTTTTTATAGGGGTCTTGCCTTCCAGCAGTTCCAGCTAATTGGTATTAACTGCAAACCACACAAACTGCTGCATGCAATGCTGTGGGAATGCTGTAAAGTCCTGATCCGGCATGATGCAGTAAGATGTGTCTTACACTGCATTAACATTTAAACTGATAGCACTAGTCAAGATATAACAAAGCAGAAATAATTGTTTATTTCAGGACTTAGTCTTAGATTTAGGGTTAGATTTGGCTTAGGGTAGAGACATGTAACCATGACAACTGCTGTTAGAAAAATGATCAGGATCTTAACGGAACAAAATATGCATTTCTGAGTCTTATTCACACATTTCAAGTGCATGAACTTGACACCCTAAATGACCATGTATAGTGGTATGGATTGCTCTGGGACCATATGGCCATTTCTCCTAAACATACAAAATACAAAATCACCGTGCTGAGATCATACACATCATGTCCGCCCTTACTTTTTGTCCACACTCCATTAGTGCTTTAGATTAATTGTACTTTTAAATTACATTACATTTGACATGACACATTCTGCTCTACAGCCATTTAAAAGCGGTGTTTAAGTTTTCACACTTTACATGCAATTAAGATTAACGAACCTTTATTGTCCCACAATGGGGAGATTGCATAAAAGAAAACGCATGGAAATTATATTATGAAAAATCAAATTATATTTTGAGAAGAAACTGAACAGTCCATGCATAAAAGTCATCTATGAAACAGACACACACAAAGGAAACAGCCTGCTTTAAAGGTTTGAAAGCCCCGTCTCTCGGAGCTCACCCCGAAGCCACGCTCCCAACCAGTCTGTGACTTTCGGCCATCATGCACGTACCTCTCTGATGCGCAGAGCAGGAAGAGAGTGACACCAGCCAATACTCCGTGCAGGTGCGCCTCGTAGAATGGCTGATGTTTTTTACTGTTTATAGCTTCCACAGATGATTCATATTCTTCATTTTAAAGCATTGCTATCGGATTGTAAAGAGAAGTTACACTAATTTAACAAAAAGTGCATCAGAGTGAAATCTCCTACCCTACCTTTAAAGCAGAAGCGCTCTCTCTGGACTGTACCGTCTACTCAGGTAGGGTTGGGTAGGTTCCAAACATTAGTTCATACATTTCCTACAGCAGCATTTAAGTTGTTCTAGATGCTAAACAAAGGTTGCTAAACAAACACCACATACACATTGAGGACAGAGCTAACTGTGGATTCATTTTCTCATCTGTTCCGTCACGCCTTTAGAGACGCTGTGTGTCACTGCAGAACAGTTTCACCCTTCCTCTCCTCACTTGGCTGTGCCCAGTCACTCACTGCCTAACGATGCACACCTGTTTTGAATGTGCTGGAACGATGTGCATGACAAAGAATCACCACGTATTATCACGACTGACTCCTTCCAACAGGATCACTAACTTCCTAATGAAAGAATTATCTCCTTACTGCGCATGTTGAATTTTTAAGGAGTGTTTTTCCCACCTGTTATCTATGTCAATTAATGCATTTTAATGTGTAAAAGCTGTCTTTTTCTATCGGTATGTTGGGGTAGTAAAGTATTTAAAAAGCACGGTGGATACACTTGTCATGGGCAGTGACACACACTCCATTTTCATTATTTATATCATTTCGCTGAATCTCAGTTTCTCCATAAATATTAATATTGATCCCAGGGTTGTTAAAAAGTGCACTTGAACACTGAAGACGTGGTTTATAGACAGTGTTCTTTTTTAGTTCTCTTTTTTAGGGCATGTCAAAGTGACTGTGTGTGTATATGAGTGCATGGCCCTTTTTATGTACTGTGACACACCTCATTCATTCAGGTCAATATTTATCCAGTCCTCCAGGCTCACCGTGGATCTCTTCTCATCTATTTCATCACTCCTTTTAGACTGTGTGTGTGTGTATTGAGGATATACTGTATATTTCGATCTTCTCACAGACAGCGTAGAGAGTCTGTTAGTGTCAGTGTGTATCGGCTCACTGGCAGAAAGAGAGAGGAGTCTGGCTTTTTTTTTTTGCCAGATTCTCTGTTGCTTGTCTTTTGCAGCCTGTACTGGTTGAGATTTGTTCTCCCAGTGCAGCTAATGATGCCAAATGTCTCTTATGAAATCTGATTAGTACAATTCACATCTCCTCATTGTTGCTACATGACATGCAGTGTTAAAAACGTATGAAATATTTAACATTCATCAAATGATAGAGCACTTGCAGACAATGTCACAGAAGAGATGTTTGAGTCCACTTTATGCTAACAGACATATATGATACAAAGATAATAGAAGTAGCATTTTCCTGACCCCAAGAGGGACACCATAAACGATTGTGTTAGAGAAGCAACTGTTGCTGCACTTTAAACCCCAACACTGGAACAATGCCCTATGGACACATGAGACCAAAGTGGAGTTGTTTGGTCTTAATGCTCACCACCATGTCTGCTGAAAACCAAACACATTCAGCAGAACACCTCATACACACTGTCAAGCATGATTTGGTTTTGCTTTGCAGCCACAGGGTCTGGGCACCTTGCAGTCACTGAGTGGACCATGAACTCCTCTGTATACCAGAATATTCCAGAGACAAATGTAAGGCCGTGGAGCTTGGTGGAAATTGAGTCACACAACAGGACAATGATCCAAAGCACAGCAGCAAATCTGCATCAGAATGACTGAAAAATAAAAGAATTTTTGGAACGGTCTAGTCCAGAGGTCGGAAACCTGCGGCTCTTTCATCCCTCTGCTGCTCCTCCCGTGGCTTTTTAGAGGGGGTGAGCTCTAATTGAAGTCCATTTCATTTAAATGTATTTTATTCATGTACCTTTTTCATTGTAGTAGTTATTTTTCGAGATTGAGGTCCTCTTGTGACATTGGAATAAGACTTGTTTTGATATTTTGTCATTACGCGTGGTCGCGTCCTGTATGCAACACCAGACAAACTTGTACTCGATACATGGAATGACATTCCTGACACTATATAAACATGAAAAACTATGCATGTATGGATCTTTGGAGCCACGTACGTGCAGGTTTTTTTTCCTCATCATCGAACTCGAGCAACACAGATGAGAGCTCCCAATCCTGCATGAAAAGCAAAGTGAGGTCCTACAGCCCTGATATGGATATGATACACTGTGCAGTGAATTTCAGGAGTAGAAAATCACATTAACCAGATAAAAGAAATGAGCTTTTATTTTGAAAATATATTTTTATATCAGACCCTGAACTAATTGTATTTCATATTCAGGTTGACGGTTGACTGCTGTAGCGCACTGCACAAAGTATTAAGGAATGATGGCCGCTGAAATTTACTTAAAATAAGATAAGTTGGCATTTTTTTTGTTGATATATAAAATGAACTATATATTTGTGTGTTATCTTCAATTTAGGGCCTGTCTGGGTTCTAATATTTATTAGCATCTGCTGAAGGTTGCCAACCCCTGGTCTAGTCAAAGTCTAGACCTCAACCCAACTGAAATGCTGGGCTGGGACATTGGTGCATAAGTGAATGTCCAAAAACCTCAATGAACTGAAACAATGTTGTGAAGAAAAATGGAAAATGTAACTGTTAAAGTCATTATTGGCACAGTGACAAAGGTGTGTTGATGTTCATCTGGGGTTGAATTTGCCTGATGCTAAGACCCACTCCAATCAAAAGATTTTAGATAAAAAACAAAATTGAGTATTAAAATCGGTGCCAACTTTTTCAATAGTATGATAAGGCATTGTGCTTAATCAAACAATATACAAGATTAGTGCTCACTTTATTAGAGAGATCACATTGTGTAGTTTGTAGAAGCACACGTGACACTGTTCTTGGTTGACATTATATTATATTGGCTTCATTCTCAGTCCTAGAAGGTTACCTCTTGATGTGGCAGACCCCATTGCTTTTCAAGGAAACAAGGTAACAAAAAAAGGATAAACCTCTATAAAGACGGCTCACCTATCTGTCAAAATGCTGAACCAAATACCAACTTATCCATCACACGGTGTAGTAATGTCAGTCATAATTGCACCTCTGGGACGCTGACCTTTTCAGTTTACGGAGGTTGTGAAACTTGGGTTGACAGAGTTTTGAACTACAACTCCTATTCTTTCCTCTCCTCTCTCCGATCTTTGCCTGACTGACTGTAGGGATGGATGCAGAGCTAACAGGTCACTAGGCTCCAATTAGAAGGAGTCGTGAGCTAGCCTCACACCTGCTAATCTGTCACCTCAGTGGGTGCTGTGGAGACAAGAAACACGGTCCAGAGGCAAGAAGTACACAAACAAACAGAAGCAGGAGGGCGTGGGAGATGAGGACACCACAAAGTTTCTTCATTTAAAAAAAACAATAATTTTACATCCACTTCTAATCTCCAGCTTCATAAATTAACACATTTGTATTCTTGGCATAATCTGAATAACAGTTGTTACATAAGCGTGTTTATCTCCAGGCTATTGGATTGGTTTGTAGGATGTGCCTGCACATTTGTTTTACTTAACTGCCTCCATCTCTGTCTGACTGTTCGTCTGCACTTAGCTCTGGCATATTGTCACCTTATAAGGTTGCTGTCTGACAATCGCCTACGTGCATTAAGGTCTGAAAACTGGCCTTTCTTTAACTGGAAGTGAGTTCGAAAAACAGCATATAAGCTACAGAGCCAGAGTTTGATTATAATTAGGAGGTATATGCTGGTATTTTGACTTATTGCTACTAACATCTGGTGAATAGCGGAGCCACAGTCTCAGTCATACATTGGCATTTGCATTGTGGACTGCTGCTTATGTAATGCTATTCTCTCTCATTGCTCTGTCTCAGCTTGTGACCTTTGTGGCTGACAATACAAATGAAGTTAAAGCAGAGATGTTATACACAGAATGCTCTGTTGATGGAAATAAGAAGCATATTGAGCTTCTTAGCTATTTTGTAGTGTTTGACAGGGTAACACAAATATTTTCAAAAGTGTACTGTATGGCATAAGATGTGATATAGATATGATAAAGATATAATAATGATAGTAGATGTTACATGGAAGTCTGGGGGGTGGGGGGGTGGGGGTGCCTGAGGGTTGTTTGCCAGGCACCGTAAAACAAAAGGTGGAAAAGTGAAACTAAACATGTGTGATGGAGAACGATGGAAAAATAAATACAAACACATTCTAAGCTAGGGGATCTTCACAGAACAGTTGAATAATTCCTGGTAAACATTTCTGCAAGAATTAGTCTGTTTTCTGTGGATTGAAGTTGGATTAGCAGGTGGCAGTGCCAACCGATGCAGAATAAACTCCCTCTGGATACATTTGGAAAGACATACAACCAATCAGAGAAAGGAAGTATGTGACGTGGACAGAGAGAGGACCTAGAAATAACCTGGACTAGCATCAACAAGAGACACCCAAAACAGAAGTGCAGTGGAACAGGTACGCCTAGTGAATGACTATTGACAGTTTTATAAAAAAAAAAAAAAAAAAAAAAAAAAAAATCCAAATGTTGTGCAGTTCTGCAAACATTTGGAACAAAGCCTGTCCCATTTCAGATAATCAGTTTTGAGGTTTTGTACTGGGTGGACCTGGCTATGAAGAGGAAGGATCCCACATCCATTTCATCATGGAGTAAATAAGGCTGGCCAGGCTAAACATTTATATTAGCAATAAAGTGAGATGGCTCAGTGAATTCTGGTTGTTTCTGGAATATATGAATCCACAGCCCTTTTCCTCTGTTCCTGCAGCACCAATTGTAATTATTTTCTCCCCTTCCTATGCTAACGACAGCTTATTTTACTTTAATTCTCTGCAGCGTTGAGTCTTTAAGCCATCAGGCATTTACAGATCACTGCAAACAGCTCCCCTTTACTGCACTCATGAGTACAATTAGGGAAATTGTTTTGTTTCATGTCCTGACAATGGAAAAGTCACTGAAACTGAAAAGATCATGCGATGCATCATTCATGTGCATAACGCCATCATGTGAAATCAGATCAAATCTTCTATCTATCTAAAGCCAAAGTGTAGATCATGGATCGTCCCCTTCTGACAAAGTTTTCAGGTCGAACTTCACTCTCCATTTAAAAATAAATAAAAAATGTAGACCAGCAGCAGACTTTAAACCGAGTTGAAAACACTCACAGCTGGGTCCTGGAGCCGTGCCGAGCTGCTGTAATGAAAATGAACAAAGAGCAATGGTTTTCCTGGCGTGTGGGGAGACTTGTACTGTGACAAAGAGGGGAAAAACAAGACACCTCCCAGAGGCAGCGTTACGTGGAGAAAAAAATAAATGAATAACACACACACACAAATGGTGTGAGGTTACTTTGTGTCTAATCAGTATCTAAATGAACAGCAGAGGGCAGTAAGGGACATGCTAGTCACGACCGTGATCCATATTTTTTGAATCCCTGTTTCTTTATCTGTCTTAAATTTTGTGTCATCACCTATTTCATCATTATCATTTATGCCCCCCCATTTCCTCTTCCTCATTCTGGTTTCCACCTTCACTCTCTGGGATAATTCATCTGTATGAGAGCTGACTAAGCAGCTGTTGGTGTTATCGTATTTTTTTTCTAACACTGACAAGAGAAACAGATACAATCCATAGCCCCACATGGCTACGTGGGTGTTTCATAGCTACCGTGAGAATTGCAGATGGATTACAGACACTGAATATTAGCTGCTGTAACTCAGACCAGACCCAGACTCCCTCAACTCCATTTCATAGAAGTGTTAGGTGGCCTGTGTGGGTTCTAATATTTACTGGCATGTGCAAGATAACCTGGAAAAATATGCAGCTATATCCCAAAAATCTGAAAGAGAAAGAGAAATGGTTACACCGAGAGAGGACAGAGATCTTCTTCCAACAGTCCAACATGTGTGGAAATAATTACAAAAATGTCGCTTCAGTCGATAATGAAACAAACACTGAAAGGCTGCCAGTGATAACCTCAACTGTGGTCAAGATCAAGATAGGAAAGATTGAACACCGCATGACTTCTGGAGTCAGCCTCCAGATCTCAAAAACAAACAGTATTTTATCCTGTTTTGTCATATCACTGTTAAACAAACACTTGTTAACCTCTGCTGCTATCTGGATCTTATCTCCCAGGCTGCTCCATGTTGTTTATTGAGCCATTTATTGTCTTGTCCAATTTGTTTTATTGCCTTTGGCTGGATTCCAGTTGTGCCTCCTAGGGAGTGTTTTAATTCCCAAATGTAAATCACTATCTATGTGCAAAGTTTGTGAAAGGCTGTGACCTTTTTTCCTCGATTAAAAGATGTTTGCTCCCTGTGAGCTGCTCACAAATTAATTTATCAAGTGTGGTGAAGCATATATCGAAGCACAACATGCGGTTTTCACGGCGTGTGATAAATAAAATCCCAGCAGGGAACACAGAGCAACCATATCTCCCGGTTATCGATCAGCAAAGCCTATCCCAGAATACAGTTTTCTCTCCTTGGTACAAGCACAGACGTCCCAAGCGCTACAGATACAAGTGCACCTGTGCACCAGGTGACCTTCAACATGTTACTATTCCTGCTGTTGTCACTTACTCTATGTGTAAGATATTGATCTTTTCCCTCCACCGGGTGAAAGAGGATTCACTTTAAACCCACTGTTGTGTATTAGTGGCATTTTGATATCTCAGTGGAGAGCAAGCAAATGCAGAAAGTGTGACATTATGTCTCCAGCAAAGCTGCCATTGATTTTTACAGCAAGACATACAGTATTTCTCCTCCTACATCAGCAGCTGGAAATGTCAACTTTTTTCTTTTAGTCACGAGCCATCTTAAAGTCTGTCCTCCTCGAAAGATAGGCAGATAACACAAGGAGTAAATCTATCATAGATCTGGCATATAAACTCATGAAAGAACCAGAAAAACCTTTCATAATATCTTCAAACTCATATCTTCATATCTAGGCAAGGATCAACATTTTAGTGCCTTCTTCAGTGTCAGTCACATTTGAGCTGTCTACAACTGCAGGCACACAAAGAGGGCAGAAACGTCAAGCATGTCACATTTACCTGAGACAAATCTGTTGCCATGGTTTTAAAGATGCTAACTGAGTGTAAACTGTGTGGTTGTGGACAACTTCTTCACGTATTATGTCGCTAGTTGGACTGTAAACAAAGACAGATGTTTCAAATGGGATCAATATCATGCATCTTTGTGACAGCCATGTCTGGAATAAAAACTGAAAATGTATGTTTGCATGCATGACAAGAACATGACCATGGCATGAAAAAGCTAATTTATAATTTAATTATCTGGAGCTGAGCAGGAACAAAGCTATTCATCTATGAAAAATGACAAAATGTTCAATGTAAAGAACATATTGTGGTCCCTGATAACCATATTTAACTCAAGAAAAAAGCATCTGTATCTCAATCATTTTAGGTTATGTAATGTATTACACAATGTTGTTTTGATGGTGGCTTAAGAGGTTTCTGCCTGGTATTGTACTGTATGTTCCATATGTCTGGCTTTAACATTACAGAAATAAAAAGAGAGAGAGGCACAGCAAAGAGGCAGTGACAACAAAAGAATGGCATTTTCTTCATATGGCACAGGCTGTAGAGCAAAGGGATGAAACGACAACAAACGAATAAGGGGGAAGATGACAGCGGGAGAAAGAACAGTGGCAACAAACACAGAGACTGGACATTAGTTATGGTTCAGGACAGAGAGCCACATTACAATGAATCCCAGTGGATGCCGTTTTTAACTGAAAAAGCTTGCACACAAACAAGCTGTAATTTTAGTTTGAATCCTATGCGGATGTTTACAAAGTAGCATCCTAGCATATAATTACCAAAACACAATGTAGAGCAGTAAATGTGAGACTTTGCATTTGGTTGGATTTGGTTGTTTGTATGGCTATAACAATGGTAGTAGACAGATTTCATTCACAGACTGCGGTTGGTAAATCTTTGCTTTATATCACTGACTGCTGCCAGTCTTTGAGTGTATACTTGCCATAAGATTGCCCAGAGTGTGCAGGTTATCCTTACTCACACAGAAGACTTCACTTGGCATGAGATAAGTTTACCAACCTGACAGACTGGAGCAGCAGCTTCCAGCCACTCAGCCAGAGGCTGCTGGAGTTACAGTGGATGCTGGCGTTGGCTTCGCTGGCTTTATTCCCCGTCTATCTGCCCCATCACATTTTTTCCATCTTGTTTGTTGCCTTATCTTGTTGTCATTGACCGTGATATTGTTCCTTCTATTGGCTTTCTACAGAAGCTACTACAAGCTTAGCTGTATCAATGATCCGTTTGTAAATAGACCCATGTAATCCTTCTGAAGTCCACATGTGGACACCGGTGAGTTAGTGCTAAGTTAGTTTGTTGACAAGCAACACCAACTGATCCATGCTGAATCAATTGTCAGCCTCTTTAAAGGCAGGAAAACACAGGGGAAAGACAGAGGGGATTTCTTTCCACACAGTGAAAGCTAATCTTTAAGATCAGGTCCTGGTTGATTTTGTAACACCTGTGATTACCAGCGGTGACGGCAGGCTCTGCTAAAAATGGCTGGCATGTTGAGCAGCAGATTAAAAGAAAAAAAAATTAAAAAGACGCTTTGTAGAATTTATGGTTTATTGTGGTAAATATGAGCAAAAATACAGTATTTGATCAGTGTATAATAACCTGTTTCTATGAATTTTCTATTTAATAGGACTGTAAAAGTGTATCAATATATGTCCTTTATCAATTAATACAACTAGCCAAAGACAAGCTATTGCTTTCTAGACATCACGTTGAAATTTTATTCCATGTTTTAATCAAATCTCAACTAGACTATTGCAATGCATGTTATGTGGATGAGCCAGACTGGTTCAAAATGCTGCCAAAAAAAGGGAGCACATCACTCCGAGTTTAGCCTCCATTCACTGGTTCCTGGTGCATTTCCGCATTGATTTTAAAATAATTTTATTTGTTTTCAAATGTCTCCATGTCCTCGCCCAGTATCTGTCCAACCATCTTTAGCCCTCACGCTCCCTCATGCTCCCTCACGCTCCCTCAGGTCAGCAGATCTGTCTCGTTTAGTTGTTCCCAAATAAAGAGGAAACTGAGAGGTGATCTTGCTGCCCCAATACTGTGCAACAAGTTGCCCTAACATGTCAGGCAGCCTGACTCTCTCGCCACTTTTATATCCTCCCTAAAAACATATTTCTCTCTCTCTCTCTTTTTATATGTTGTAATACTTCTATGTGTTTTATATGTTCTTATATGTACAGCAGTTTGGCCAACAAGGTTGCCTTAAAAGTGCTGTAGATATAAGAACATATAAAACACAGATTAATCTAATTTTTCCAATCAAAGTAACATATTTACTCATTTTGTTCTGAAAATAGAAAAACCTTTTCTAAGATGAACATGATTTTTCAGGGTCGTTCAGTCCCTCAAGAAGACAACAAGCCAATCGGTGTACCAGCAGCCTGTCTGCATCCTGGCAACAGCAGGTAACTGGCCACACAGCCAGCCAGAAGCTGATGGCTATTCAGACATCCAGCCAACAGCCAGTTAGCATCCATCTGGCCAGCTAGCAGCTGGTGACCAGCCACTGAACCAGCCAGGCACCGTCAGGCGGTTACCAATCTGTCAGCCCGGAAGCCAATAGGAAACAACCGTGCTACGAGGTCAGCAAGGACAGCCATGCTGATGTTACGGGTCCCAGGGATGGGAGACCACAGTAACAAATATAAGACCTGTATTTAGCAGGTAAAGAGATCTCCAGATCACGTCTGAGAGGAAGCAGGCGTTCCGCCCCCTAATCGTTCCCCAGGGCAACTCACAGGTGTACACAGGTCCCCCCCCCCCCCCACTTTTCCCCTAAATATAGCGGTTTATGACAACGTTAATAATTTCTAATTGAAAACAACACAACACAGTAACAGTACACACCTTACAAAAATGTCAAAAAATAATTACAAATAACTTTTGTGGTCAACCTATTTTAGGGGTGCCACACTGAGTCTAAGGTGAGGAAAACACCATGCTGCAGTGGCTAGGAATGTGAGTGATTCCAGGATAGAACACAGATCTTAATGATCATTGTATGGGTTAGAAGACAGACAGTGGGTTCAGGTATTAAAATCAGAAGAACACGTCCTGCTTCCTGAACCCTCAAAACTTAAACATAACTTCCCCCTCATCAATCACACACAAGCCAAACATTTTATGCTTGGCATGGCACGGTATTTCCAAATACCGGGATAAAATGTGGAGGGTGTTTGACAGTATCAAAATTTGGATACTGCCCAACCCTAACTCCCAGTGCTATATCTATTCTACTGTGCATAGAAACAAGTTCTTGTTGGTTAAACCTGCATGCACAGGACACAGCAGATGTGCCTTCATGGCCTTCCTCATGAGACAGAAAATCAAAGTCACTAACTTTAGCTGCAACAACAAATTATACAAGAAAGGTTCAAAACAATCTTGTGCATTGGATGTGTGTATTTTTCCAAATACCTGCTGAGTTCACAGCCACCCCATTTTCTAGTATAAATTCCCAACATTAAGCTGCCAGCTCTAAAACACTGACTCGCCACAGCAGCTGTTTAGAGCCCAAATGTTGTCACCTCGCCCTTCAGATTAATCAACCACTAACTGCTGGCAACCACAATCTCTGCTATAATTCTGAAAGGTGCATCAGGTGCAGCAATGTAATGACACACAGCAGAAGTTACACATTTATACAATTTACTGTTCTCTGGTGAAGTCCTCACTGTGACAGGACATTGTCAAGGACAATATTCCATGCAACCTGCAGTGTGCAAAACAGTTAATGCAGAATGAACATGGTTTACAAAGTGTGAGATCTCTCTACTGAGATCTCAGTAGTTGTTAACTTTACTAAACTATAAGCTATTTATTCAGTCATAACTTATGAAAATATGGTAGATTGATCTATTTATACGACAATGCATGCATCAACGTCTGTTGATATGTTCTTGAAAACAGAGCACACCTGTATGAAATTCACCACAATGGTAGCTGAAAAATGTATTTATGAATATACATTCTATGAATATTATACTGTTTTATGTTGATATATTTTATGTGCAGGACAGATTATTTCTAACTGACTGTGGCGTGGCCTTTTTAAGTAGCTATATATATATATATATATATATATATATATATATATATATATATACATTTTTTTTAAATTACTGGATAATTCTAATTTTAAATTAGGATATCAATCCTGACTTGTTTATGGATGACATTTTGACAAAAATTAATTGGAAACATTGACCTAACGGTACTATTAGACTGCCACATAATAACTGGAAAGCCTGTTGAAAGGGAACAAAATGTTCATTAAACATGCTGTCAAGCTTGTCATCCATCTCCTCATATTTTTCGCTCCTATAATGGATGTGAGGCATGCCGTCCCCTGTTGGCCTTACCTCTCTCCCAATACAGTCCCATATACACACACAAAGAGCTTTACATTGTGGTTATAGTACTTCAGTGTATGGGATCCTGCTTATCTCTCAGCAATAAGCCCCAAAGAACCCAGAGCTCTTAAACATGCAGCCATCGATCAGCTTCTCTCTGGAAAACAAGCCCATAGTCATCTATAATAAAGGCTTGGGAAACATAGC